>NW_024386934.1:42500-58805 GCF_900408965.1 Simochromis diagramma | reverse complement strand
AGATGTGGAAAAGCAGCTCTGATGTGTTTTGATGACCAGTCTCTCCAGGCATTTGGCGGGAATGGGGGTGAGTGCCACAGGTCTGAAATCGTTCAGACATTGTGACATTTGACTGTTTTGGGATGGGAACAATGGTTGCTGCTTTGAAACAGGATGGTACCAGTGAACAGGACAGCGAGGTGTTATATATAGAGGTGAAGACGTCCGCCAGGTCCGCAGCACAGTCTTTTAGCACCCGGCCCAGCACTCCATCTGGCCCGGCCGCCTTCCTGGTGTTAATGCTCCGGAACACACGCCTCAGCTCATGAGTGCTCAGGACCGGAGCAGGGTCGGTTAAGGGGAGAGGGGACAGGACAGGGTCGGTGTTCTCCCTATCAAAACGGGCATAAAAGAGGTTTAGGTCCTCAGCCAGAGTAGGACTATCGGCTGAGGGTGATGGTGTTCTCCTTTTGTAGTCCGTGATAGCCCTGATGCCTTCCCAGACCTGCTTTGGGTTTGTGATGTTCTCAAACCTGGCCTCGATACGCCTCCTGTGCTGCTGCTTGGCAGTCTTGATGCCTCTTCTCAGGTTAGCCCTGGCAGCACTGCATGCCTCCTGGTCCCCGGATTTGAAAGCGTTGTTCCTCGTTCGAATAAGTTGTTGAACTCTGTGTGTCATCCAGGGTGGATTATTAGGGAACACACGGAGTCGTTTCCAAGTTGTTACATTGTCCACACAGAAACAGATGTAGTCCAAGACAGTGGAGGTGTAACTGTCCAATGCGACACGATTGTCAGTGTCCTGCACCTTGAATACCTCCCAGTCTGTGCAGTGGAAACAGTCCTGAAGCATCGGAATAGCATCCTGCGGCCATGTTCTCACGGTTTTGGGTTGTAATCCCAGTGCTCTTGATCTTTTGTGTGTATATTGGGTGTAGCAGAAGGGAGAGATGGTCTGACAGACCCAGGTGGGGATAGGCCTAGGCTCTGTATGCGTTCGCCATGTTGGTGTACACCTGGTCCAAAGTTCTATCTCCTCTGGTAGCACACTTCACATTTCGGTGGAAATTGTGAAGTACAGATTTCAGGTCTGCGTGATTAAAATCCCCAGCCGCAATAAAGACACTGTCCGGGTGTGCTACCAGGCTGTTATTAATGCTGCTGCTCAGTTGTGCTAACGCTAGCTTAGCATTAGCATCTGGTGGAATGTAAACAGCGCAGATGTAAACGGCAGAAAATTCCCGAGGGAGATAGAATGGACGGCACTTTAACACCAACAGTTCTACCTCTGTACTGCACAGTCTTTCCGTTACCGTGACGTTCGTGCACCAGAAGTTGTTAATATAGATGCACAGCCCCCCGCCGGTCTTCTTACCCGAGTCCGCAGACCTGTCGGCTCGATAGGCGGTGCGGCCTGCTAGATCAATAGCCGCATCGGGAATGGCGCTGTCCAGCCAGGTTTCAGTAAAAATCATGCATGAACAGTTGTTGAAAGTCCGTCGAGTGGCGATCTGCAGTCGTATTTCATCCAGTTTGTAACGGATTGAACGGGCATTGGAGAGGAATATGGTCGGGAGTGGTGGTTTAAACGGACTAGCCTTTAGCCGTGCCCACAGGCCTCCCCGCCTGCCTCTCTTCTGCCTCCGCTCGCAGCGTCTCCTCCTGCGGCTTGCTGTTGCGGGTAGTCCAGGGGGTTGCTTGACGATCTCCGGGGGGATGAGATACTCGGATGTTAATTGAAGATCTCCACGGCTTAGTTGTAGTAGATCATCTCTATTATATTGAAGTAACCCCAGACTGTGTGAAATGATACACAGTACCACCAAAAGTGCAAAAGTGTAGGAGCTCCGGGCCGCTGCGTCTGTGCGCGCCGCCATAACACACATATAAGGTCAAAATGTATGAGGGCACAATTAGAAACAGACAGAGGTGGGTAGTAACGAGTTACATTTACTCCGTTACATTTACTTGAGTATGTTTTTGAAAAAAATGTACTTTTAAAGTACCTTTTTTGAACGATACTTTTTACTTTTACTTGAGTACATTTGTGAAGAAGAAACTGTACCTTTACTCTGCTACATTTTCAAAATTCGACTCGTTACTTTTTTTTAAAAAAATTATTAGTTTACCACATTAGATAACATGCCGCCAGTGGAGTTTCCGGTAACTTTTTTACCAATCAGATGTGGCCATGCAGTCACATGACCAGTTTGAAACTGTGGCAGAGCGGCCCAAGCGTTTCAAAGTAGCGACACACGTAAAGAGAAAAATGAAAACATGGCAAGAGCCCTGGACCGCACCAGTTTGCATTCAGGGAGAACCGGTCAATGGAGGATGCGATCGCCATAGTGCTGCACACATTATTGAAGCACTTGGAACACAGGAACACCTATGCACGGCTCCTCTTTGTAGACTACAGCTCGGCTTTTAATACCATCCGGCCATATAAACTCCGTCCCAAACTCCACCAACTGGGACTCAACTCCTCTCTGTGCAACTGGATTGTGGACTTCCTCACTAACCGCAGACAGAGTGTCAGAGTGGGTAAGAACTAGGGGTGCAACGATACACAAAATTCACGGTTCGGTTCGGTTCGATACTTTGGTGTCACGGTTCGATATTTTTTCGATACAAAAAAAATGTTCATGCCTTTTTAATTTGTCATTTATTAAAATTATAAATATATATTTTAACTCAAAAGTACAGTTTTTAAATTTAACCCTAACTCTTGTGCGCGTTTTTTATTTTGACAGCGAATGCGCACCTGCGGACCACTTATGTGCAGCCCTGGTTATTTAGCTCATCATATTGCAGCCACAGAAATTCTTTTGTCCATGAAACCATAAAGCTGCACTTTCTTTTTGCCTTATAGTCTGATTTGTCATAACTTCTCCGTTTTGTGGTAAGCTTTTCTTTGGCTGTCACTTCTTCACCCCGACCTGTCTTATTTGGCTCAGCAGAACTAAAATATATATCGTGCTGCTTTTACACACGGACTCACATAAGCTCAGCGATTCTCTGCGTGATCAACCTCTCACATGTTTAAGCTTGCTGCGGGAGATTTCACTTGTCATGTTTGCATAGTAAGCTAACGATTAATAAGACGATGTCAGAGGAATTGGTGCAAATTATCATCACTCACAGATCAGTGCTGTTGCTCTCTATACACAGTTTGCACGATTGCAAAGTGAAAGCAAAAAAACAAGCGCAAATTCAAACGCGATTTCAATATGTCACATATTGACAGTGGCTCACCGATGCCAATGACATAATTACCCAGCTACATTTCTGAAAGAATGCAAAAGCATTGACATATATTTTCCTTCCTACAATAGCCCGACGGGCAGGGTAGCCCGTCTGAAAAAAATCGCTAGCCCCGGGACGTCGGGCTAGCGATTTTGCGAGCCCTGTATCTGATTGAGGAATTACTCATCTTTGGAAAAGAGAGTTTATTACAGAGAAATGTCTCTTTCCAAAATAAAAGCTATACTATCCGCTTCTTCTGGGCTATATTCTCAGCAGCATAAGGAGAATCATGTGCTAACAGCTGTCTAAATGACTCGGCTAAAGTTAGTAGCATGCTTGTTGTTTTTGTCTTTGCACTAGGATGATGTCGGCGTAAATGTGCAGTCATATTCGTTGTGTTCCCACTAGTGCTTTCAGGTTAATCTCGTTGAAATGACCTTAACGCCACAACACGGCAAATCTCCGTTAACGAGCTACCGCCGATCGCCCCGTGCATGGGGCTAGACGGCCAACACGTTAACGAGCTAACTGCGCTAACACACTAGTTCCCACCCATGTAATTAAGCATTGCGTGGCACATCCAACATACTGTTTTACTTTAGTCCATGACTCGCTTACCTTCAGGGTCATACGTCACATGAAAACCAAAATAATTCCAAACGCCAGATCTGAATGAGAGTGGGGGAGGTCCATCTTGCAAGGAGAGCTTAACTTCTGTCTTGCTAGCTTGCCCTGCGCTCTTCCTTCTGACTATGCTGTCTGTGTTGAGCGCTCAGTGGATCTGCGCTCGACAGTGCAGCCTAGGCGGAGTAGTCGAACGCAGATTCACTGAGCGCTCAACACAGACAGCATCGTCAGAAGGAAAGTTGATAAAATAAATTACAAATGTTGTATTGTTCGATACATATGCGTACCGAACCGAAAGCACTGTATGGAACGGTTCAATATCGATACGAATATCGTTGCACCCCTAGTAAGAACACCTCTTCCACCCTTGTGGTCAACACCGGTGCCCCTCAGGGGTGTGTTCTGAGCCCTCTGCTATACACTCTCTTCACCCATGACTGTATTTCCTCCTGCACGTCCAATCTCATTGTTAAGTTTGCCGATGACACCACAGTGCTCGGACTTATATCCAACAACGATGAGACAAACTACAGGACAGAGGTGCAACAACTAGAGTCATGGTGCCACGACAATAACTTGGTCTTAAACACCAAAAAGACCAAGGAGATCATTGTAGATTTCCGGAGGAAGGGTCATAACAACCATCTGCCTCTCTTCATTGGCAGTGAGGCGGTGGAGAGGGTGAGCAGTTTTAAATTCTTGGGGGTAACTGTGACTGAGGACCTGTCCTGGGGCAACCATATCACCTTAGTTGCACGGAAGGCCCAACAGCGCCTCTACTACCTGAGGAGACTGCGGAGTGCACACATTCCCAGACCTCTGATGTTGAACTTCTACAACTGTGCCATCAGCAGCGTTCTGACGCATGGATTTCTAGTGTGGTTCCCCAGCTGCACCAAGGCCGAGCGAGCAAGCACTCCAGTGGGTGGTGAAAGAAGCTGGCAGAATTATTGGAACAATTCTGCCAGAGATTAGTAATATCTTCCCCACTCGCTGTCTGAGGAGGGTGCACAGTATCCTGCGGGACCAACATCACCCTGCGCGCCATCTTTTCCACCTGCTGCCCTCAGGGAGAAGGTACAGGTCTATACAGGCCAGAACATCCAGACTGGCCAACAGCCTGTATCCACAGGCTGTGAGGCTCCTGAATTCTGCCCCCCTCCCCTCTCTGCCCCCCTCTCACGGACAATAACCATATCCAACTTCTTAATAGCACTGAACTGGTTTGCATTGGTGCGTTATATCTTTATTCTCTTCCCCCCCCCCCCTTTCTTAAATAGACAACAATCATATCTCACAGTACAATAATATTGAACGGGTTGCATTGTTGCATTTTGTCATGTTTCTCAGGTCTTTGTCTGAATGTCCTATGAACATTACCTGTCTTGTTCTCATGTTGTTGCTAAGGATTGTCTCATTGCACTGAAGTCACACTGGGTTAAATATTTGCACTTGGGTTTTAAGGTTTTTTTTTTTTTTTTTTTTTTTTTTTTTACGGGTTGTACGGAAGCCCCAAACGCAATTTCATTGTTCTTTGACAATGACAATAAATAAATACTTGACTTGACTTGACTTTAAACTCACACCTGCTGAAGTCATTTGATTATCGGTACCTAACTACTGCTGTGTCTCTCATCTTCGTACTTTCAGAAACAAGGATGGACCCGTGGGTGATGGGTAATGAGGTCATGCTGTTTGTGCACATTTAAACTGATGTGAATGGGTTAAAAGAAGCACAGTTGCAGCTCAGTGGGGAGCGACTGGTAGTCAGGCTGTGCTGTGCAGTGTCTCAGTTTTTGTGTTGTATAGCAGAATGGTATGTTTGGAGAATGTTTCCAAGCTGTTCCTGTTATGTGACGTTAACTGAACTTCAGGTAACCTGCAAGAAAAGAACAAGAAACAAGTTCCTGTGAGGTATTCTGAGCCTCAAGGATGATGATAAACACTACAGAGATTACACATTTCACTCTAAGTCCCTACTTTGACACTGGTGCATACAGATACTTGTATTTCCTCATTATTCTTACTTCTTATGCTGCAATTATTTGTGCTAACCTCCTGCTGATTGTGGTTATCTGTGTGAACAGAAGCTTACATGAACCTATGTACATGTTTCTGTGCAGCCTGTTTGTGAATGAGCTGTATGGTAGTACAGGGCTGTTTCCGTTCCTCCTGCTTCAGATCCTCTCTGATGTTCACACTGTTTCTGTTTCATTTTGTTTCCTGCAGGTTTTCTGTGTGTACACTTATGCTTGTGTGGAGTTTATAAACTTTGTCGTCATGTCTTATGACAGATATTATGCCATCTGCTGGCCTCTTCAATATAAATCATGTATGACACTTAAAACAGTCACCACGCTGATTTCTCTAACATGGTTATTACCTTTTATTATGATTGTCGTGCTTATATCTTTGAGTGCTCCTCTACAGCTCTGTGGAAACGTCATCAATAAAGTTTTTTGTGGAAACTACGCCATCATTAAACTGGCCTGCTCTGACACCAGAGTCCACAACATCTTTGGACTCATTTACACTTTCATCTCTGTCATTATTCCTCTTGTTTTAATCCTGTACACCTACGTGAGGATCCTCAAAGTCTGTTTTTCTGGCTCCAAGCAGACTCGACAGAAAGCCGTCAGCACCTGCACGCCTCACCTCGCCTCCATCTTGAACTTTTTTTTTGGTTGCTGTTTTCAGATATTACAAAGCAGATTTGACACCAGTGGTGTGCCAAATGTTTTTGGCATTTTATCATCATTGTACTTTCTGACATGCCAGCCGCTCTTCACACCGCTACTGTACGGGCTGAAAATGACCAAAATACGCATTGCATGTAAACAGCTGTTTTGTGGTTCACTGACACGTTTGTTCAGTTGTAGCAGTGATATCTTCTCCAAAAGCCACCAAAGTCAGAGTTATTGTTAATGCATGTCGATTAAAAGGAAACTTATTTTGGAGCTGAAATCATTCAAAATCTGTTTTTGTCAGTATGCTTGAACAAATAAACTAATATGAGTGACTTAGTTTTCTGTTGTTACGCTTGCAGCACGTAACATTTATTTTGTGTGATGTGTGTTTTTCACTTGAGCAGAGATTAACAGTCGGGTGGTTTGGGATCAGTGTGTCTAACTTCCAGAGGGAATGGATCAACACACAAACAGCAAAGTAAAAGCAAAAGATGTGCCACCAACAACTGTACATAAACACTTTGAACAGATAACAAAATAAAAATATATTTTTGCTAATTCTTGCATAAAATTACACATTTAAACTGAAATCACATGAATATAAAGTTCTATTGGTTGATAAATTTCCATCACATGATTCAAAGTGAACTCACTTACTGCCATTTAATAGTGAGAACATTTTCTATAAATATTAAAAGTCTCACAACACAACTGTTTCTCTCACTGAGATATTTGATCTTGCTGCACTGAAAAAATGGGATTAACATAAAAACAATATGTACATCGGTTGCACGCAATTAAGTTATGTTTTGTCAACCTTATTATTTTATGTTATAACTGCACACAATTTTTTTGTAACATGAACATGATTTTGTCATGTTGTTAGTATGCTTTTCATTCATGTCAAATATTTATAGAAACTACTTGTTTATCAGACATTAACTGGTTATGTAAAATGTAAAGAGCTCTTTTATGTTAATTGTATTTGACTACCATGTGTTAGATTGACAAGATAATTTTATGCTATAAATATGTGTGTGTATATATATATATATATATATATATACACACACACAGTGTATGCACTGTGCATTTTGTTTTCAATCAAACCAACAACTAAAACATTTTTGAACAATGACGTGTATTTTTCAAAACAGTATACAATTGGAAGTTGTAACAGCAGTCCAGATTATACATGAGTCATGTGAGTAAGTAAGTAAACTTTATTTATTAAGCGCTTTTCACAGACAGACAATCACAAAGCGCTGTACACAAATGCATCTCAAATGCACGAGTGCATCTCTTCCAAAGTGTACCTCACAAACATCTGCAGGATCCTGAATTCAACATTCTTGGGTTAACACTGAATTTTCTACGAATACTGGCCCAAAGGTAAAAGGTGAGAATTCCTCGGGTAAAATCTTTTTTTTTTCTTTCTTTTTTTTTTTTTCAAACGTAAGAGCCTTAAGGCACTATGGCAACAGGAATGCAAATACTAAAATGTGACGAAGAAAAGCTTGATAATAACATTTTCACCCACAAGCACGAAACCAAGAGCCCTAAAATGTGATTCGTTTTGGCTTGCTTCTATAACTAAAACATGGCAATAACTTACTTAATACTAACAAACAAAACAGTGGTTGGACATCACAACACAACCAAAATTACTGTAACCATGTCCAATGAACTTAAAAATTGTCTGACTTCTAAACAGCTGCTACAATTACTTCAGGCTACAAACTATTCCTCAAAAGAGCCATGGCTTGAAAAATGAACATTGAATGCTATAGTAATGATGGCCCCAAAGTTAAAAGTGAAAGTTGCTCCTACCAGTAAAAACCTATAAAATTGTGAGAAAAATCAGTTTCACTATATACTGTAATTTTACCAGTGTTGGCAAAAAAGAAACAATGCAACATATTCAGAGAGGCAGACATATTGTTTCCATGTCATAACTGCTCACTCGTACAGTTTGTTCTTGAGAACCTGGGCCTTCTTTAAAAGGCTGTTCCCTTCGAGCTCCATAACCACTTTCTGTAATATCTCGAAGGTATACTTCAGTTCTGATGGGTAGGCCAGGTTCAAAGTGTGCATTAATCCAAATAGCATAGCAGCTGCTAGGGCACAGTTATCTAAATCCTGCAAGACTCTCTGGCCTTCAAGGACTATCCCGATGTCCTCAGGGCTGTCACTGGCATCTCTTGACTTTATGATGTAGATTCCCATGTTTCCTCAATAGATTGTTGGATAACTCCTTCATCTGTGGCCTGGAAAATGCACATTCCCAAAATGAAATTCAACAGAACACTGGTCATTGCAAAGAAGCAGAATACTGTCAGAGAATGAAGAGGTGTTCAACTATGACCTCAACACATGGTCGTAATGCATGTAGAAGGAAAAAAAAGTAAAACACCTAAACATAACATCTTCTCTAACCCATATAGACAAGGACGCTGAATAAAGCAGTATTTTTACAAAGTAATGACTGACACAAAACAAGCTTGTCAATTTAGTCTGGTTTTTGGTTATTATGTTAATTTTGTCAAAAGCAATAAATGTGGAGATACTAGCATCTGAACTGTACTAAACTATGATCTAAAACCCAGACATTAGCTGGATCCAAGTATTTCATGAATATTTTTTTCAAAGTCTTCCAGGCCATACAGTATTTTTCTAATAAATAAGGTGGCACCAATATTTATTAAATGTGTCCATTAAAAAGTGAAATTGTGGCATGTCAGCATGTAGATAAAACAAGATTTCATAGCTAAATAGTCTAATCATTTTCAGTTATGTCTATTCATTTTAGAATAAAAAACACATACAAACTGGGGGCTGCCAGGGTGTCATTTTCAAAATCCCAGAGGTCAAGGTCACTGAGATTCGAAATCTTTTTAGTAGCTGAACCTTTGGGATGAATTTGAGAAGCCTACATGACTTTGTTGTTCAGTTGTCCACGCTGCCCGCCCGTCATTGTGGCAATAAAAGCCTTTTACAGCCGAGGGGTAAGAGATTTTAGATTTTTAAGTTTGGGGAGGGGAGGTTTAGTTCATGAAGCAACCACATTTATTTTCAATAAAACTGACCTTCTATAATAACACTTACCACATGTTCTGTCACTAAATTGTTGGGGTCTTCGTTGAGGTACACGCAGAGCCCCTTGATAATACATTCACGCACAAGATCAACATCATCCTGGCAAAGGGTGACAAGCAGCATTTTGTTAAAATTATTATTTTCCCTAAACTGTAGACACAAATTAAAATTCTTTCTTACCTGGGCCATGGGTTCCAGAATATTCTGCAGTCTTCTTCCTATCTGTCCTCCTCGCTTTTTGAACACCTTTATAAGTTTGTCAGATAACACATCTATCTGCGAGAGAAATCGGGACTGCAGTGGCATGGTGGTAATGGGCTTAAACTCTGCATTTATCTAAAAAGAGAAGTTGACACATAAAAATACAGTCACAAACTCAAATCTCACAAGGTCACATTTACAAAAAGCTAGAATTTTTTTCATATTACTAATGTTTAGCTATGCATCCCACTCTACAGTTTGTTTTGTTGTGAAATGGACTGATTTTTATATAGCGCTTTTCTACTCTCCCAGAGTACTCAAAGTGCTGTATACAACATGCCGCATTCATCCAATCACACCGATTCACACAAACACTGTCTTCTAAGTTTCTTAGTGCTTCCTAACTACCATTCATACTCCAATAAACACATCACAGATCATTAGTATTAGTATCTCAAGAGATCATTAGTATCTCTTGCAGCCCAAGGATACCTGGCATGCAGACTTAAGGAGCCAGGGATCGAACCACTAAGCTTCTGATCAGTAGATGGCCTGCTCTACCTCCTGAGCTAAAGCCTACAACAAGAACAATGTCACAGGCCACACAGATTGACACTCCTCCATCAGTAGAGCTTAATTTCGACAGGCTTCCAGAGGAAAAAAGTTACACAACTGCTCGCGTTAGAAGTGGCTTATAACCACTGATTGTATATAAAAAGAGAATGATGTCACCACTTATTAATTTCTATTTTGAAGTCTTAAGCTGTGCGTTTCCACAGTTGCCCTTCCAGCTTTCTTTTAAATAGCATATTATTAGCACAGTGTAGATCTGCCTATGGAACCAAGAGACACTGTACCCTCATTAGTTAATCAAAAATCGTTAGCCAATGAGCATACACTAGCCCACTGTCCTTTTCCATATTAATGGGTACAATGAACACCATGTCATAATGAATATGAAACTAGCAACTTAGACCACAAACACTCAGGAACCATAAACCATGTTTACTGAGGTCAAAGATAAAGTCAGCAGACCTAGAAACCATGTCTATCTTTTATATACAGTGTATGCTTCAGGTGCTACAATCAATAACAAAAAATCTTTACAACTCAAAATGACTTCTGACAGTTTCCACATAGCTGGCAGACAACGTAAATGTTGTCAATGTTCTATTACAAGGTACCATTAAAACACAATGATCTTCACAAAAGAATTCACAAATTACATAGCTCGCTCACTTCAAAGAGTGCTGGCCATCTTGCCTGGAAGTCGCTGATCATGGGTGTGTCACAAACTACTTCATGTCTCCTTTATGCAAATGTTTTCTCCATTTTCATTCTCACCACCTCCCGGTTGTCTGTCTTCTTCACATCTGAAAGAAGCTCCACTCTCACAGTCTCAAGGCTATCTTCAGATTCTCCAACCGGATAGGGGGGACAATAGTTTACTTCAGACCGCCGTGGTCTTTTAATGGCAAAAGCAGCACTTGATTTGCCCCCTGGTTTCTGTGTCACAGAGTTCATAACCACCTCAGGGCATCCTAACTTTCTTAAATGAGTGCGGTAACTTGCCAGTTTATTCTTTAAGCTAGCTTTCCATCCAGCATATCCTGTGAGCGAGCCCCTCTCAGTGAGACAAGGATGTTTTCAGATGAGAGCCTCACCAACTGTGTTAAAGTCTTTATCAGTGACATAAACTTTGTATCTGACAATTTCTTCAATGAGGCCTTCAAGAATTTGCAACTTCAGTTTAGGATCTGGAGTAAGCAATGTGCCCTTTTCTTTGTATGCTGCATCCTGCATCCTTTGTATCCTCGCTCAAGTTTTAGCTCTGCATCAAAGGAAAACTCAGGAACACAGAAAACCCATTGCCACAATGCCCTAGAGGTTGATGAGCAGGATGCCTCAGATTCTGGTGATGAGAGTATGTCTGTATCAACACATCCACTGGACCGGGAGGTGAAATCATCCAGAGCAAAACTGCATGAAGCATCAGCTGAAATGGAATGTGGATTGTTCCCCTATCTTGTATTTCATCCATTGAAGTAAGGTTCATGAACTCCTTCCCAAATAGTGGATCCATAAACTGAAGCCTGAAGTTGCTATTATTGAGGCCACACTGCACTTCTTCAATAAGTTCAATAACGGATCCTGGAAGTCCACAGTGAAAAGTCAGCCTCTGACTGCTGTTGTTACCCAGAATCACTTTGAGAATTGCCGGGGCCATCGTATATCCTTAATCTGTGAAATAGATAGAAAAGAACACTCTACTTTAAAAAAATGTGACATGATCAATAACAAAAACAGGTCTGAATAATTTAATCTCAAACTTAAAAATTACATAACAGATAATTAAAAGATTGATAAGCTGCCCACAAGAAAATTAACAATTTAAATTGGATAAAATAGAAAAATCAAAAGTAGCCACTATACACAATCATCCACACACTGGTGATGGCAGCTACATTGTAGCCACAGCCACCCTGGGGCGCACTGACAGAGGCGAGGCTGCCGGACACTGGCGCCACCGGGCCCTCTGACCACCACCAGCAGGTAACGGGTGAAGTGTCTCGCCTAAGGACACAACGACCAAGACTGTCGGAGCCGGGGCTCGAACCGGCAACTGTTTACAAGACAAACACCCAACTCTTGAGCCACAATCGCCCCCCATTTCAACCTTACATTGGGGGGGTCTAACAAATGTGTTAGCACTGCACATTATCTGTCTTGTAGCTCTATGCCCAAACAAAAACAAAAAATGTAGTCAAGTAAAAACAAAATTGCAAACTAATCAAAACTCCTAATTAACCAACCTTTTATGATGATATGCCTTTTTAAGGTCACCATTCGGATTGGGCCAACATGTAATCAGCCAATGGATAAGTGTCACAGAGTTCATTCAGTGCTAGAAGCTTGATTTTCTCTTGAAGGGGACATACTTAATTCAAAGGCTCTGTAGTGTTCATTGTACCACCCACACAACAATTTGACAATGAGAAACAACTGGGGACGTATGATGTGCATCTAGGTTGCATTTACCATATGACGGTGAGCTGATGTGGAAAGAAATCATCAGCTGATGTTTTGAAGCCAAAGTCAAAGGTACATTTTTATAGCAACTGGTGTGTTTGACAATTTGCTTAAAAAAATGATGTTTGGCTTCAAATCGCATTGTCCATACTGCTGAAAGAGAGCCAAAATACCTTATCATCTGAGGATAGTGCTCAAGATAGTGATGCTTTGGTAGAAGTCTGACACAGGAAAACAGCTCTTGGTACCTTTGTCTGTGTTCAACTATTTTGCTTTCAAGATATGAGATGGACTCATCAGTATGTACAAGGGCAACAACTAACTCAACAATATCTTTTAAAACCATTAATACAAGCCATGCTGGCTCATTTTCTGGCACACGATGTCCTATTAAAAATGGGAGCAACCTCAGCAAATTCCAGTTTTCATGGGCATTGCCTCCAATTGTTTTCAGACCCAAGAGTCTCTGTGGCACAACATGTGGCTTATTTGTTTTGTCTGACCATTTATAGGGGAATGACAATATAGCTTTATTTAGCTCATCTATTGTAAAAAACTTCTTGGATATCAGTGATGCTAAGCAATGAGCCACCTCTACTGGCACAATACCCTCAAATAAGTCGTGAGCAATGTCAGGAGGAAAACCAGTTACTACATGAAAATGGGACAATCGCTTTGCAAAAACACAATCTTGTTTAACCCCCAAGTACTGTGTGCTGTTCTCAGAGGCTTTTTTAACGTTCTGCATGAACTGCTTTAGTTCGGAGGCGAAAAACCCTGAAGCAACGTGAGAATTGATATCACAATGTTTTGCTGTGCAAAACCGACAGAAGTAATCACCAGAAAAATTTTCAACAAAGCAAGTTCAAGTTCAAAGTTTATTCGCCACATGCAGTGGCAGGTTGCCCTGCAGTGGAATGAACCCGCCCCCCGACCTTACACACACAACACAGACATCACATGGGGAGATAAGTCAGAGAACGGTTGCATTACAGAAAACCACTGAAATGTACACTACAGTGGGAAAGTACAAGAGGAAAAAAAGAGCCCTCTACTCATGCTGGGCTATAGAGGACAGCATGAGAACAGGAAACAAAAAACTCCTCTGCACAGAAAGCGCATACATGTCCACAGCACAACATTATAGAGCACGTGACCAGCAACAGGGTTGGGTAGGGGGTGAGGAGTTCTCCCAGGCAACACAGCAGCCATCCTGCCACTGCGCCGACTCGCCAGCGCGGGCCCAGACCCGCCTCGTGTTCCCAGGAGGCAACAAGCATCGAAGGCGTTGGAAGGGGACGGGGGATGTGTGAGTGCTTATCAGTGTAAGTGTATGTGTGTGTGTGTCCATAGTTCAGCTGAGACAGTGTCCTCCGCCCTATCAGGCTAAGTAAACAGTCTGCTAGCCAATCCAGGTGGCCTTGCATGGGAAGAATAGTCATCACACAGTCGTTATCAGGGAGTTTGTGTTCGGCTCCAGCCTTGGGCCTGAGCAGCTGGCGCCGTGGTGTCCATATGTTGAATATTGTTGATTTCTCCTTTTTATGCGAGCATCTCCAAATTTCAAGCTACTCTTTAACACTCTGACGCTGGTCTCTCGATCTCCCGTTGGAGAGCCGCGAGCCTCCCCATGATGGTATCAAACTTCTGTTCCGTGGTGTTGTCATCTTTGATTCTGAGACCTCACAGCTGCAGTGAGCCGTTCTGCGATGTGATCCAACTTTCGCTCAAGGGTGTCATTGTGAGCAGGCCCCTCTCTGATGTTTCCCATCATACGCTCAATGGTGTTAGTTTGAGTCTTCACGGCAGCTGTAAGCGTCTCCAAGGTGTTAACCATGCTGCGTTCGGTGTGAGAGGTCGCGCCTCGTCCCGTCGCTTCAATTCCAGCGGGCAGCCTTGGGGGGGTTTGAACAGCTGGTTCCGCTCTCTTATTTCTCCGATAAGTCAGGGCCAAGCCAGCTCCGATCAGCAAGAACCCTGTTATCATGGTTCTGAATAGGTAGATGTCTTCAGCGTCCTCGATAGACAGTCCCGCCAGGCACCACATCCTCCAGGTCTGCCACCCATCCATCGTGTATCCGGCAGGGAAAGTCCCTCCAGGGCACTCAGGCTCTCCCGAGCCCAGACTTCTCGTTGAGAAGAGGGTGTCAATAGCATTCAGAGACCAGTTGATCAAATCCATAATTCTCTTTAAGGTTTTAGAGAACGACAGTGAGAGACTGTTCCAGGGAAAGTAATGCACACGAGACAAGACAAGGACACAAGAGGCTAAGCAGGGACGATAAGGGTAAGGAGGAGAGGAGAAAAAGTGCGACTGCCTTCGCTGAGAGCCAAGCGAGAGCTGTGTGCTCCCAAATTATCAGCCACAATGCTATGCAAAGTACCTTTAAGAGATTTCCCTAACAAAGCAATATACACACTGTGGTCCTCCAAAATTTTAAGATCTTCCACAAGAGGTTCCAAAACTTTGTCATAACCATATGCTCTAACATCATCACTTTTACAAAGCACAGCGAGATAAATAGATGATAAAGCAGAGTAACAGCCTGGGGTCAGGTTTGCTAGTATCCAATAAACACCAACAAGCTTGTGCTTCTTTCGAGACATCCCTAGGGGATTGCAGGTCTCAAAATCATCCACATACAAACAAAGTGATATACGCAACTCATCAGCATTCAAGAAAAAGTTGTTTTTGAAATGATAACCATCTTTAACAGACCTGTACTCATAAGATGGGTCAACTTCAATTTCGTCCTTTCCTGTATGACTTTCAAGTACTTTATCAAGAATTGCTTTTCTATTTAAAATGCTGTAATGATTGTAACAGTGGGACATACTGAAATGTGTGTTTCTTTTTTTGATCAAGTATGTAGGTAACTGGTTCCACAACACCAAACTTTTCCCTGTAAAATTGTTTACGTTGATATGTGGTGCTAAGAGGGCCACCTTTTCCTATTGCTTTTCGAAGAGGGTCAGATAAACAAACTGCTGCAAGGATTTCTTCAACTACAGAGTCTTCAACTTGAAGATGGTGACAACTAAAGATGTCAGTTATAATAATAATAATAATGGATTGGATTTATATAGCGCTTTTCTGGGCCCTCAAAGCGCTTTACAATTCCACTATTCATTCACTCTCACATTCATACACTGGTGGAGGCAGCTACAGTTGTAGCCACAGCTGGGGCAGACTGACAGAAGCGAGGCTGCCATTTCGCGCCATCGGCCCCTCTGGCCAACACCAGTAGGCGGTAGGTGAAGTGTCTTGCCCAAGGACACAACAACTGTCTGGTTGTTGCCGGTTACAAGACGAACTCTTTGAGCCACGATCGCCTCTAGATCGTTATAAAGCCTCTAGATACTGGGATTGATGCAGAGCTTTTTAAATGATAAAGTTCTTGTAAAAATTCATCAATAGCTGTACCTGGCACATGGACTA
>NW_024386934.1:0-37500 GCF_900408965.1 Simochromis diagramma | reverse complement strand
GCACTGAAGATTTGCCTTTTTTTTATAGTGTCCTGCCCATTTGGGGTTCTCTGTAAGTTGCCGTCCCTTTTTAACATGCGTGATATGTTGATTTGTTCTTAACCGGTTCTCCGCAGCACTTATCCTGTCTCACGGGCAATCATACAATTTTATCTTTTTTTTTTTCATATTTAATAAACTAAAGTTTTTAATTGTTTTTAGGTGCCGCTGTTACAGTTACTTTTATTTTGAATTAAAATGAAACCCTTTTTAACTGACTGTGCGCCTATTTTAAATAGGTACCTACTACGGGTCACAATTAAGGCGTTCCATGTCTTAAATGTGCATGGGCGTCCAAAGTGTAGATGTTTGAGTTTGTAATGAATAAGTAGCTCCAATCTACCTTTAACTGATACTGAGCACACTTTACACTGCCGCATTCACTGGAGAAGGAGGAGAGGGAGAGAGACAGCTTTATTAACATTTGCAATGCAATTTAGTAGAGCTTAAATGTACTTAAACCCCTAAAGTACTGCCCTATGTATAGTTCAAACACTCACCTCTCCTACAGAGCCTTTAGGATGGAGGTAAATTTTGTTTCACAGGCAGAATAAGATATCTAGAAAATATCAAATTTTGCATCAATTATAGAAACATTTAATAATAATGGATTGGATTTATATAGCGCTTTTCAAGGCACCCAAAGCGCTTTACAATACCACTATTCATTCACTCTCACATTCATACACTGGTGGAGGCAGCTACAGTTGTAGCCACAGCTGCCCTGGGGCAGACTGACAGAAGCGAGGCTGCCATATCGCGCCATCGGCCCCTCTGGCCAACACCAGTAGGCAAGTAGGGTAAAGTGTCTTGCCCAAGGACACAACGACCAGGACAGAGAGTCCAGGGATCGAACTGGCGACCTTCCAGTTACAGATACGCTTCCCCACCCCCTGAGCCACGGTTGCCCGGTTGGTCAACATAGTTCTATGTGTGTTTTAAAAATAAACTAATCACGATTATTAATTATACATTAATTTTTTTTCCCATCTGGTTAAAGCATTACAGATAAATGGTAAATTACTACACACCTTATTCAAAAAACATGTGGCAACCCAAACAGAATCCAAACACTTAAAACTAAGTACAATGTTGATAACTGGAATATTACACATCTGCATCCTACCACCAAAATTCGCTTTCAGTAATACTTAGTTAGATCATTTAATTTGATCTTTCTACAAAATTAAATTTACAGAATGTAAGATAACATATGCAAATCTTCACTAACAAATAAAATAATGTTATTACAACATTAACTTTAATACCACTACAGAACAGCACTAGAGAATTGCTCTGAAGTGACAACAATCTGCCTCTCAGCAGGGATAAGCACCAAATATTTGTACAGCAAAAGTAAATAAATTTCACACAATTGTATTCTCACAATGACCCAGAAAATACAATAAACTTACACTTTCTCTGGCGCTAATGACTACTGCAGGCCCTTCATACCTGTCCTTCTTTTAGGTAAAACATTTTTACTAACACCAGTTAACTAAATAGACACAAGTTTGTTGGAAAAGATGCTAATACACATAATACTGTCCTGCAGCTTAAGCTAGCATTATCTTCAGTTAATTTGAGGAATAATTCTTATTTTCCATTATGTTGCTCAACAGCAGTATATACGAAAAACTACCTCGGTAAAAATTCACACATCTAATAGATTTTATCTTCATTTCCCCTTTAAAATTTCGTTTTAAGCTTAATTTACCTCGACAAAGTAAAGCTCTGCGCCAAACGTAGGCCTCCCACGAAGAGAAAAAATGGCGGACCGCCATTCCCTGCAAAACACACCCTATAGGGGCGGGGTTTCAACAGAAAACCTAACTATTTTCGATTATTTTAATTCGACTAATTTTAGGACTGAACAGTCTTTTAAAAACAAGTGAAAAGTGTGAGACTTAATTATGTTTAGATCAAAAATATAATTGATTCATGTAGTATATATGAAGCGTATATTTGCAACTTTAACAACCTCACAATAGCATGAAGCTTACATTAGTTGAAGCTAGAGGCTGTCATTTTATTTAATTTTATTTTCTGTGCTTACAAACAGGACACACAACAATTAGATAACTGTTACACTGAATCTTGAGTCTGTATTGAGCGTTCTAGCTGCTGACTGTGGAAGCTACATCATCCTATCAGCATGTTTATAGCGGCTGTGGCTATGTGCTGGTAATGTCACCGCTCACACACTTCCAACAGAGCAGCCATATTAATAATAATAAAAACAGATTTTAGAAGAAAAAAATCTGAACTAAATCTACAGAAAAGCAGACATCCCATAAATATGACCTTACATGAGCATGAATTTACTTTATTTTGTGGCAGAAGACAGCCGTATCCCTGCCCTATTAGCTTGTTTAATGGTTAAGCCACTGCAGTTGCCAACACTTAGTACAGCCACTGACACAAGTTTGTAATACTCAGTAAATTTAGGCTGAAAAAATATATAAACAATCTTATTTCACATCATATTTGATTATTACTAATTTGTATATCACATAATTTCGGTTAACATTAGCTAACTGGAGCCTTACATTGGCCTTTCATGGTTTTTGATAAACAACCCACATACCAGAAAAATAACATTACCTCAGTAAAAGTCCACATTTCTAAAGGATCTACACTCTTTCTCACTGGTGTTTTAGCTTTAAATTCTTATTTAACTTCAAGTAAAGAACTCCAGACGGTAGTACAGTTTCCAAAGCGAGAGACAAAAATGGTGGACGGTGCAGCTGATTTTTCCTCCAGAACTTTTCCAGGGGGCGGAGCTTCAGGAGAAAATATCACTGCTTTGTTTCTTTCCAACATGATTTAGTCTAATACACTGAACATCCCTAAAGAATATGTGAAAATTAAAAGACTAAATTATGTTGAGATGAGAAATTGAAATTAGTCAAGCTGGATATATGAATTCCTTATATGCAAATTCAACAACCAGCCTATTACATTTTTTCCAGTGTGGGAAAAAATAGTCAGTGAATGATTTTTCTGAGTGCAAACACGGATCTGTATTTATTATGAGCAGGTTTCTGAAATCATGTTTTCACTTTTTTCTCACTGCTTCACTGAGTGAACGTGTTAAATGCAGAGAGGAATTTTCCCACGAGGATCAATAATGTATACATTATTATTATTATTATTATTATTATTAGTATTCATTAAAAAACAGTTCAAAAAATTATTTTTTGTGTATTTCCAACTGTAAGTAGTTGATTTATGTAGTTGGTTTGTGAGATGGAAACATGGAGAGACTCAAATAGCTTAAATCATCTCAACAACAGACTGGGGACAAGAGGCCTGGAGGCTAGTTATTAAAGACTACAGTCGTGGTGGATGTTTCTCATAACTCATCCAGATTAGGTTGTGCTTTTCAGTATATGGTGTCCCATCATCATTCTGCTATAAGTGTTGGATAGATGTTGGGCACCTTTGCATCGTCTGCAGCCTGGCTAAAGTGGACTCCTGTCTGTGTTTATCTGGTGGTGAGGCGAGCAGTAGGGCAAGCAGGTGGATGTGATCTCCAGCTTTGACAGGTGGAAAATGCCTGATGTCCTTACTGTTGAGCGGCAACATGAGGCGAACGGAGGAGCACATCCTCTGGTGAGTACACCTTAGTCTTTATCTCCATGGTTATTGTACTTCCTGTTTTATTTTGACAGTCTCTGGTCCTGTGTTCAGTGTCTTCAGTTTGCCCCACCTGTCGTGTTAGTCTGTATTAGTTCCAGCTGTGTTCCCTCCTGTTTTCCATCCTTTTGTTATCCTGTGTGTTGCGTCGTCCCCGTTTGCTGTGTGTTTCCATGTCTTCCAGGTTTCCCTTTTTTTTTTTGCCTGTCCCGTTTGGTTCTTTTGCCATCAGAATTATTGTCCTCTTGGTATCCACCCCTGGGCAGGGCCATCATATCTTCAACAGCTTCACTCACCTGGAGCTGGTTTGAGGTAATCAGGTTGGAGGGATTTAAGCCCTACACTGATGTTCCTTCTCCGCCAGTTTGTCAGGTACTCCATGTTGGTATCTGGCTCTAATGCTCCATATTCTCTTTGTCAGCTGCTTTACTTACCTTGTTCTCTTGTGCCTTAATTCTCCCAGACGCCCCAGAACTCTTACCCAAGACTTAAGCTCATCTCCTGGACTTCAGATAACCCACATTTCCTCTGGAAATCTCTCTGTGCCTCACCTGCCTGCCCTCCTGCCATCACACTCCCTCAGAACATACAGAACTCAAGTCAGCCATCTCACACCGTCTAGCCCACGTCTCTGCACTGAATCATACTTGTCATTAATCCCTGTCTCTCTTCCACAGCATGTCTTTATCCTGTCTTCCTTCTCTCACCCCAACCGGTTGGCCCCGCCCCTCCCTGAGCCTGGTTCTGCTGAAGGTTTTTTCCTGCTAAAAGGGAGTTTTTCCTTCCCACTGTCACCAAAGCGCTTGCTCATAGGGGGTCCCAGAAAGTTGATTCTGTTCATCTGGACGTTTTCAGTGGGAGAAACGTTTTGTCACCCATCCAAGTGACGTCTTCAGTCTCAGCTGACTGCAGGTTTCAATCTTATAAACAGAACATTTGCTTAATGACTGAAACCAGCCCACTGAAGGAACAAAGGGCTGGGAGGTCAGTTCCTTAATCATTAATATGCAAATTCTAATGACCATTGATCAACAACCACTGATCAATGGCCATGAGCACCATTCACAGACAGTTGGGGAATGGCTGCAATCACAGCATGTAAGATGGCAAAAGATTTAACCTTAAGACCCCTCCTCAATTCAGAGATGGTCTTTCCCTTTTCACATAACGTTTCTCCAACTCAAGACGCTACGTCCAGATGAACTGAATCAACTTTTGGGGATTTCATTACCTGGATGATTGAGCCTGCATCAAGACACTCATATGATTGTTGGGCTGTCTCTCTTTTTCTGTTTTCTGTGTGTTACTGTAGGGTCTGCCTTACAATACAAAGTGCAACTGTTGTTGTGATTTGGCACTGTATAAATAAAATTGAATTGAATTGAATAATGAACTAATAATGAACCAAGCTGCCACTATGGGTGTACAGGGAAGGAAGTGCTTGCAACAGGCCCAAGACATCAAACTCAAAGAGCAGCACTGAGAGGACACTTTAGTGCTGCTCTTAAGTTAAATCCAAATGAAAAAATATCTACTGGTTTGGGCATGTTTGCATATTTCTGTTTCATTCTGTGTGATTTCTGGTATTACACAGGGAAAGACACTGTAAGCAAATAAATTGTATGGCAGCCATGGACAGCCATTGCTACATCTCCATGAGTGAATGAGAAAAACATCCCTCCACTCATGCATTCATCCATCCATCATACTTTCAGTCTGCCCTTCCTTTGGCCTTGTGCTGAGATTGACTTACTAATGTTTCTTTTACGCAACTGTTTATTTTTTTAGTTTCAAAGAGTTATTTAGTTTGCAAAGCATGTCCCTTGGTAATGACACCAGACTGCTGTGGGACTAAAGTGAAAAGCTTCAATGAAGCAGAGGTGAAGTCACAGTTCAGTCCGTGTGTCGTTCAGTGTCCCATGTTACACATGACTACAGAGCCTTTTGATACTACACATATACTAAACTGTAGTGCAGAGGTAAGTTTGAGATCTTTGTCACAAATGATCCTTCAGTGATATAATGTGTTGCTTGTGTGGTTATTTTGGCTAATTCATGCCACAGTTTAAAGCAGGTGAAAGGATCACTAACATAGTACGAATACTTCTAAATGTACAGTATCCTGTGGATAGTGTTGGCTTGCTGTGAACCATGGAGATCATAAGAAACTCCACACAGTTTTCATATTTTACTCTTGGTGCCTATGTTGATACACAGATGTTTAAATATTTATATTTCATGATTATTTTGTCTCTGTATGTGTTTACAGTAGGTTCCAATGTCCTGCTGATTGTGGTTATCTGTGTGAACAGAAGCTTACATGAACCTATGTACATGTTTCTGTGCAGCCTGTTTGTGAATGAGCTGTATGGTAGTACAGGGCTGTTTCCGTTCCTCCTGCTTCAGATCCTCTCTGATGTTCACACTGTTTCTGCTCCTCTCTGCTTCCTGCAGGTTTTCTGTATTTACTTATATGCAAGTGTAGAGTTTAGTAACTTAGCTGCCATGTCTTATGACAGATACATGTCCATCTGTTATCCTCTTCAATATCACACACTAATGATGTCTAATAAAGTTGCCCTTCTGATAGCTGTGACCTGGATACCCCCTCTACTTGCCGTTTGTGTCACAACATGTCTGAGTGCTTCATTGCAGCTATGTGGAAATGTCATTAACAAAGTGTACTGCAACAATCACTCCATTATCATACTGGGATGTCATGGCACCACAGTTAATAATCTCTATGAGCTCACTGCTGCCTCTGTCACAGTGTGTGTCCCACTATCTGTAATCCTGTACACCTACACAAGGATCCTGAAAATCTGTTTTTCTGGATCCAAACAGACCCGACAGAAAGCCGTCAGCACCTGCACGCCTCACCTCGCTTCTCTGCTCAACTTTTCTTTTGGGGTTTCCTTTGAAATACTACAGAGCAGGTTTGATATGAGCCATGTTCCAAACATGTTACGGATATTTTTATCAGTGTACTTTCTTACATGTCAGCCCCTCTTCAATCCTGTCATGTATGGCTTGAACATGTCCAAAATACGGACCATATGTAAAAATCTGCTCTTAGGTTATGTTGGGAAGAGCAGGATATTAATCAAAATTGTTCAGATTGAGAAATAAGAGATAAACTACACCGATATGAAGAATGAGCGTTTCTACATCTGACATATTGTTTATGCTTTGGAAATTTACCATTCGACAGCTGATGCAGACATGTCTAACAGTCATTGAAATCCGTCAAATAAAAATAATGGAGATGTAAAAAAATGAGGAAGTGTCTTCATTCCCAGACAGATTATTGAAAACTGTTTAAGTAATGAAAGAAAAGATAATTGTTTCTGTGTTATTGCTGCTTGATGTGAATATTAACATTACGATACTTTACACTTGGACCACAGAAACGTCACTACACTAGTAATCAAAGCCATGCCTAAATCATTAGTATTAATTTTAGTATAATGTTATTTATATAGTCTAATATGAGCCATCTCAGGGCACTTGATGATGTAAAGGAAGACAACATTTTGAAAAGAACCTTAGGGAGCCACAGTTTGTGACAATAGGGTTGTTATACAGTGGATGCAAAAGTATTCGGCCCCTTGAACTTTCCCACATTTTGTCACATTACAGCCACAAACATGAATCAGTTTTATTGGACTTCCACGTGAAAGACCAACACAAAGTGGTGCACACGTGAGAAGTGGAACGAAAATCATACATGATTCCAAACATCTTTTACAAATAAATAACTGCCAAGTGGGGTGTGCGTAATTATTCAGCCCCTGAGTCAATACTTTGTAGAACCAGCTTTTGCTGCAGTTCCAGCTGCCAGTCTTTTAGGGTCTGTCTCTACCAGCTTTGCACATCTACAGACTGAAATCTTTGCCCATTCTTCTTTGCACAACAGCTCCAGCTCAGTCAGATTAGATGGGCAGCGTTTGTGAACAGCAGTTTTCAGATCTTGCCACAGATTCTGGATTGGATTTAGATCTGGACTTTGACTGGGCCGTTCTAACACATGGATATGTTTTGTTTTAAACCATTCCATCGTTGCCCTGGCTTTATGTTTAGGGTCGTTGTCCTGCTGGAAGCTGAACCTCCGCCCCAGTCTCAAGTCTTTTGCAGACTCCAAGAGGTTTTCTTCCAAGACTGCCCTGTATTTGGCTCCATCCATCTTCCCATCAACTCTGACCAGCTTCCCTGTCCCTGTTGAAGAGAAGCCCCCCCATAGCATGATGCTGCCACCACCATATCTGACAGTGGGGATGGTGTGTTCAGAGTGATGTGCAGTGTTAGTTTTCTGCCACACAAAGCGTTTTGCATTTTGGTCTCATCTGACCAGAGCAGCTTCTTCCACATGTTTGCTGTGTCCCCACATGGCTTGTGGCAAACTGCAAACGGGACTTCTTATGGTTTTCTGTTAACAATGGCTTTCTTCTTGCCACTCTTCCATAAAGGCCAACTTTGTGCAGTGCACCACTAATAGTTGTCCTATGGACAGATTCCCCCACCTGAACTGTAGATCTCTGCAGATGGGGCAGAAGCGAGGCTGCGATATCGCGCCATCGGCCACTCTGGCCAACACCAGTAGGCGGTAGGGTAAAGTATCTTGCCCAAGGACACAACGACCAGGACAGATCGAACTGGCGACCTTCCAGTTACAGATGTGCTTCCCAACCCTCTGAGCCACGGTCGCCCGGAAGGTACCATCTGTGCAGTCTGTAGATGTTGAATCTACTTAATTATTGTAGAAAAATAATTGATTTCTGAGCTTTTTTCACACATTAAAGTCGATTACGTTGATTAAGCATCACGAGGCAGAGGGAGGGGGGTGGTTGCCTATTTTTTTTGCTGGGAGTTGGCAACCCAGATAGTTAGGTTGTTTAATATTTCTGCTAAGTACTCTTTAAAATACCAGAATAGGGAGGATGGTGCAGGTTTAAGTTTGTTAGATTGATCAGTGTAGCTGAACTATAAAATATTTTGGGTGCAGTGCATTTTTTGCATACAGGGTTAGTGAGGGGGCAAACTCCACAAGTTTTTGAACACTTATAAAATGTGTTCAATGTGCTGCCCATTGTGTTGGATTGTCAATGCAACCCTCTTCTCCCACTCTTCACACACTGATAGCAACACCGCAGGAGAAATGCCAGCACAGGCATCCAGTATCCGTAGTTTCAGGTGCTGCACATCTCGTATCTTCACACCATAGACAATTACCTTCAGATGACCCCAAAGATAAAAGTCTAAGGGGGTCAGATCGGGAGACCTTGGGGGCCATTCAACTGGCCCACGACAACCAATCCACTTTCCAGGAAACTGTTCATCTAGGAATAATAATAATAATAATAATAATAATAATAATAATAAATTTTATTTATGACCAGGTGGTCATAAATAAAATGTATTATTATTATTATTATTATTATTATTATTCCTAGATGAACAGTGGTCATAAATAAAAGTCACCCAAGGACACTTTACAATAGGATAAAACATTTAGTAAAACAATGGCAGAATAAGAACAATAAAACAAAAGCACAAGATAAAATGAACAAACAGTGGATTCACAGTGAATATGCAGATTTGAACAGATGAGTTTTGAGTTGGGATTTAAACTGGGGGAGAGAACCAGTGTTTCTTACTTCTGGGGGCAGAGAGCTCCACAGCCTGGGAGCAGAGCAGCTGAAAGCTCTGCTTCCCATGGTGGTGAGGCGGAAGGAAGGTACAGCAAGCTGGATAGAAGAAGAAGATCGAAGTGAACGGGCAGAACAGGTGGTGGTTAACAGGTCAGAAAGGTAAGGAGGAGTGAGGTTATGAAGGACCTTGAAGATGAGCAGAAGAAGTTTGAATATTATCTGGAATTTCACTGTGAGCCAGTGAAGTTCCTGAAGAACAGGTGATGTGCTGGTAGGAGGGGTTCTGGTGATAATGCGAGCAGCAGAGTTCTGAACCAGTTGAAGCTTATGGAGGGATTTATGAGGGAGACCATGCAGAAGAGAATTGCAGTAGTCAATACGGGAGGTAACAAGACTATGTACAAGAATGGACGTAGACTGGGTGGAAAGAGAAGGAAGCAATCTGTTAATGTTACGTAGATGGAAGTAGGCAGAACGGGTGAGATTACTGATGTGAGATTTATAGGAAAGCGAACTGTCTAGGATGACACCAAGGCTCTTAACCTGAGGAGAAGGGAAAACTGTGGAGTTATCGATGGTGAGTGAGAAATGGTTCGCCTTCAAAAGGTTGGATTTGGTGCCAATAAGGAGGATCTCAGTTTTATCCTCATTGAGCTTTAGAAAATTAGAGCTAAACCAGGATTTTAACTCGGATAGACATTCTGTAAGGGAAGAAGGTGGGAGGGAGGAATCAGGTCTGCAAGAGAGATATAACTGGGTGTCATCAGCAAAACAGTGAAACTGAAGATCAAATTTGCGGAAAATGGTACCTAAAGGGAGGATGTATATTATGAAGAGAAGAGGGCCTAAAACTGAGCCTTGGGGTACACCAGAGGTGACGGGGAATAGACGAGAGCGGAATGATCTTAGTTGAATAAACTGGGAACGGTCGAGGAGATATGATTGAAACCAGGCGAGGGGTGTGTCAGAGATGCCGAGAGAGGAAAGTCTGCTTAGAAGTACAGAGTGAGAGATGGTGTCGAAGGCTGAGCCTAGATCTAAAAGGACGAGAATGGTGAGAAGACCAGAGTCAGCTCCGATTAGAAGATCGTTAGTGACTTTAAGTAGAGCAGTTTCTGTACTGTGACATGAGCGAAAACCAGATTGAAATCTCTCGTAGATGTTATTATTAACCAGGTGTGAATGAAGTTGAGCTGCAACCACTTTTTCGAGTATCTTAGAAATGAAGGGTAGATTGGAAATCGGACGGAGGTTGTTAAAGTTGTTAGGATCTAAAGAAAGGAATGCTCGGACCTGGCACCCATAATGTGGTGGTGCACCATCTTGCTGGAAAAACTCAGGGAACGTGCCAGCTTCAGTGCACAAAGAGGGAAACACATCATCCTGTAGCAATTTCAAATATCCAGTGGCCTTGAGGTTTCCATTGATGAAGAATGGACCCACTATCATTGTACCCCA
Organism: Simochromis diagramma; assembly: GCF_900408965.1. Taxonomy (NCBI): domain Eukaryota; kingdom Metazoa; phylum Chordata; class Actinopteri; order Cichliformes; family Cichlidae; genus Simochromis; species Simochromis diagramma. Next base: position 26,716 of record NW_024386934.1, on the reverse strand, counting down.
TATACCACACCAAACCATCACTTTTGTTGTTCCAACAGTCTTGGAGGGATCCATCCAATGTGGGTTAGTGTCAGACCAATAGCAGTGGTTTTGTTTGTTAACTTCACCATTCACATAAAAGTTTGCCTCATCACTGAACAAAATCTTCTGCGTGAACCGAGGGTCCTGTTCCAGTTTTTGTTTTTGTTGAGATGCTGCAGTAGCTGGAGTTTGTAAGGGTGCCATTTGTGAGTAGCTAATATCCGCCGAAGGGATGTTCGACTAATGCCACTCTCCAGTGACATGCGGCGAGTGCTACGCTGTGGGCTCTTGCTGAATGAAGCTAGGACAGCCACTGATGTTTCTTCATTAGTGACAGTTTTCTTGTGTCCACATTTTGGCAAATCCAACACTGAACCAGTTTCACCAAACTTAGCAAGCAGTTTGCTGACTGTAGCATGGGAGATGGGTGGTCTCGTAGGGTGTCTTGCATTGAAATCTGCTGCAATGACCCGGTTACTGTGTTCACCAGATATCAACACGATTTCGATCCGCTCCTCACGTGTTAACCTCTTCGACATGTCAATGGCTGTGAACAAAGAGAAACTTGTAAATAACTCATGAAAGAATAAAGTTACGTTGAAACCAAGCACACCATTGTTTTTCTTGTGACATTACCAATAAGTTTGATGTGTCACATGGCCCTCTTCCTATTGAAAAAACAAAAGTTGTATCCAAGATGGCCGACTTCTAAATGGCCACAATGGCCACAATGGTCACCACCCATCTTGAGGAGTTTGCCCCCTCACATATACTAATGTGCCACAAACGGGACTTTAATATAGGGCTGGGTTTTAATAATCGATTCATCGATTAAAATCGATTCTGGCTTGGATAACGTGATATCGATTCATTAGAATCCTGAATCGATTTTTTTTTATATAGGCTAAATGTATTTTAGTTTTTTTCCACTGTCTGTATTCAGACATATGTCATTGAACACTTTGGTCAGAGCGGTTTCAGTGCTGTGGTTCTGTCTAAAACCTGACTGGAAGGCATCGTAGGAGTTATTCTGTTTTAAGAAGTAATTGAGCTGTTGAGAAACTGCTTTTTCAATGATCTTACTTAAAAATGGGAGATTTGAGATCGGCCTGTAGTTGTTCATTTGTGTCTTGTCAAGATTGTCCTTTTTCAGTATAGGTTTGATTGCAGCAGTTTTTAGTGATTCTGGAAACACACCTGATAATAAAGAAAAGTTGACGATCTGTAACAGGTCTGACTCCAAAGTCTTTGAGACCTTTTTGAAAAAACTTGTTGGCAGGACATCTAAACAGCAGGAGGAGGAGTTCAGTTGACCTAAGATGTCCTCCAGGTCTTTGCTGTTAATCGGGTGAAACTGTTTCATGGTGTTTAAACAGTTTTTCAGTGGACACAGTATATATTCGGGATCTGCTGCTGATGTACCAACTGCTTGTCTAATCTTTTGGATTTTGTCTGTGAAGAATTTGGCAAAGTCATTGCAGGCCATGGTCGAAGTTCAGCTGCCACTGACACAGGAGGGTTTGTTAGCCTGTCAACTGTAGAAAATAAGACCCGAGCATTATGGCTGTTTTTAGTGATGATGTCAGAGAAGTAGGACCTCCTTGCACTCCTCAGTTGTAAATTATAATTGTGAAGTTTCTCTTTATAGATGTCATAATGAACCTGGAGGTTTGTATTTCTCCATCTGCGCTCAGCTTTCCTACACTCTCTTTTTTCATTTTTCACTAGTGTGGAGTTTCTCCATGGAGACTTTTTCCTTCCAGAGATAACCTTCACCTTAATGGGGGCAATAGTATCCATTACATTTAACATGTTAGCATTGAAGCTATTGACGAGCTCATTTTTTAAAACAAAACATATCCATGTGTTAGAACGGCCCAGTCAAAGTCCAGATCTAAATCCAATCCAGAATCTGTGGCAAGATCTGAAAACTGCTGTTCACAAACGCTGTCCATCTAATCTGACTGAGCTGGAGCTGTTTTACAAAGCTCCACTGTTACTTTGGTCCAACCAAGTTTCAGTTAAAAACATAAAATCGAGGCTGTGCTCAGTGATTAAATCATTAATTAAAAATGTTTTCCCAGCTAAAGATCTAACATTTAATAAAGCCAACTTAAGTGTTTTAGAGGCATTACTTGTCCCCTCGTGTTTGGGAGCAGTCTGTGGCACACAAGGTATGTTTACTATGTTTAAAGATCTTTTAGAGTGCAGCTCTCTGTGTTTTGACCAGGCCACATGTCTCCTTCTGTCACCTAAAAGTACAGAAATTTTAAAACCTTCTAGTAAACAGGGTCCCAGCTTCTCCTGGGAAAAGTCACCACTGCCATAATCCTCACAGCCCGGACCCTCCACACATCACACATCAGACTGTGGAGACAGAGCATGAAGGTGGTAAGGAGGAACTAAGGGGGGCGGGGCTGGGCAATGTGACTTCGATTGCTCTGTTCAGGGTGGGGCTCGATGGCGAACCTTTGGCTGCTCTGGTGGGGGGTTTATGGGGGACAACAAGGGATTGGGCCGGGGGGTAGATCTGAGCCCAGCATTGACCCGCTCCATCATCTCCTCAGTGAATTTCAGGTGTGGGGAGGAGGGAGAAAGGGAGGGGGAGGAGGGTGATGGCCTGTCAGGGGTTTGGGGGACTGGGGAAGGTCGTGGTCCCTGGTCCTGGTCGTTGGTGTTGTTGAGAGAGTTGGAGGCAAATAGGGACCCCTCTTCTTGCCTCAGATGTCTCTCCTTTCTGAGGCTCTTCCCGGGTGGGGGCAGATGGAGCTCCTCCTCAAGGTTTCTGCTGGGCTTTGTCTGTTCTTGGAGTACTGTTTGTTCCTCTTTATGAGATAACTTCTCGTTTATCTCAGCCTTGGCTCCAAGCACAGATGGATGACGTATGGAATAAAACAAGTTGGAGGTGAACAGTTTCACCCCTGACTTGTTAAAATGAAATCCATTTGCTTTAAACAGATGCCTGCGTTCCCAAAAAATATTAAAGTTGTCGATAAAGTGCACTGAGTGGTCAGCACATGCTGATATAAGCCATTTATTCAGTGTAAACAACCTGCTGAATCTCTCGTCTCCTCCTCTGACCGGCGGTACAGGTCCACTGATGAATACAGCTGCATTCAGAGAGTTTACAGTATTTAATAATCCAGTAAAGTCCTGTTTCAGAACCTCCGACTGTTGTTTGGACACATCGTTTGACCCTGTATGCAGAACAATGTTTGTCACAGTTGGATATTCATCTGCAATTTGAAGAATTCTCTCCTTCAGGTTGTTGACCATATCGTTAGGAAAGCAGAGGACTTTAGTGTTCTTACCGCACATCCTTTTACATCCTTTACGGCAGAGTCACCCACAATCAGAGTTTCAGGCCTAGCCTTTAGCTTTCCCTGTGGCCTTTTACTTTTCAACAGATTTTCAGACCTTACTTCGCTGCTTTTAGATGGATGGTTGTCCAATAGAGATCCAGGGTCCTTTGATAGTGGAGCAAATCTGTTCTGCAGTTTCACATTCAGTTGTTTTGAAGGTTTGTTGTTAACCTTCCTGTTCACGGTTGTCCAGTCCTGTTTCCTCCCGTATACAGGGGTAGAAGAGCTTCTCTGTCTCGTAGGAAGTGAAGGCCAGTCAGACATGATTTATGTCTTGGTTTTGAACAAAGACAGTCCAAGGGGGGATTATCACTTGAGGATTTATTATAATGCACAGAGTCTACTTTCTTGGTCATGTTATCTGTGCTCCTTAGCTGTGTACTAGCTTGCTCATCGCCATTGTTTTGAATCAAAGGCAAGGTTGTTTCATTTCCACACAGTCCATTTACCTCCACGTTTACTTCTAAGCGATGAATTTTTGTCTCCAGTACTGCAATCTTCTGCAGGAGGCTGTGGTAGTCTTCTGTGGAGAGGGAAGGCATCTTGTTGCTAGTTAGCCTAGCGGTTAGCACCTTTCCAGGCTATTGAGGCTGTTCGGTGCCCAGACGCTGTAATCAGCTGTGTCTAGGCCACAGACACACGGAGCGCTGAGGATACGGTAACTATAAAAATGTTGCTGTTTCTGTTAAGAACACTTTAGTCCTAATGATCTATAAGTGTCCAGAAGCTATCGCAGGTAAGCTCATACGGAAAAAGGGAAAAAATCAGCATAAAAATCAACAAAAGAAGCAAAGCATTTAAAGAGCAAAGAGAGGAAACATCCACACTCACAAAAGGGCAGGAGCATTCAGCACACCAGAGACTGTCTGCTGCCCTCTCTCGACCCCTACCAGATTGCTTACAGAGCAAATTAAACCATGTAGCATCACTATTGCTCTTCACTGAGCACTGAGCCATCTGGAGAACAGGAAGACCTATGTGAGGACTACAGCTCAGCATTTAACACCATAATCCCAGACATCTCAGCACCAAACTGGACCACCTTCAGACACCCACCCACTCCTGGATCAAAGGCATCCTTACCAACCGGCATCCATCAGCTTACGTCTACACTAATCCGGATAAATTTGAAAATCTAAATCTAAAAACATCCAACTATTGAGTAACCTCGGTGGTAAGCTCCGAGTACTACTCTCTTGTTGCCTTTTCGTATCGCTGACCCTTTGGATTAATCACTTGTTGTCTGTAAACAGGAATTCCGTTTCCCTGGAACCCTTGGTGTGCGGGCTGCTGGTGTGCTGTGTTTTTGTGAAGTCCCTCGTGTGTGTGAAGAGCTCCTTTCCCGGATTTCCCTGTGCCCTGGATTCCCCCGCCCTCTCACTTGTATATATTTGCACCTGGTGTTGTATAGTAATAAACGGAACTGTATTCTAGCTGCCTCGTCTGCGCTTGAGTCCATCCCACTTCGTGACAATGCCATCTGCCATCTTAGTTGTAAAGGTCACATGACTGCATCACATGACTAAAATGCATTATCGTTTTTGAAAACCTTTGGTTTTTTGCAGTCCACAAGGCGACACGAAAACGGCATTTTCAAATGTATCCACTTTGGAGAGCGTTTTCAAAAAGCTCCGTTTTCCTTGACCGAAGACGCCGTCTCAGTTTGGAGACAAAATGATGCGTTTTCAAACGAAAACGTATTAGTGTCAGACTCGGCCCCCACCTCTCCCCCCAACAGGTCAATCTGCCTCCCCACCTCCTCCACCCTCCTCCACCCATGCACACATTTTACAATGGCAACTATATTTGTCCTTAAAAAGTTTTCACTTTGTTTTGTTCACTCCCTCACATCCACCCTGATCAGGAATTGCTGAGTCCTTCCATACTCTCACTGATTCATTCAACAACTGTGGTCAGAATGCAGCTACCTGTGTCCACTAACAACTTCTTAAACCCATGAAACCTTCAAACCTCACTGAGAACAGTTAGTGATGAGACCAGGGTGCTGCAGAGGAGGTTGTTCTGGTGGTTTAGTGTCCAGGATCAGGAAAGTTTGTATTTCATGGTCTCTGCAGACTGTGCTGTTCATAAGGCCAAAGACTGACATCATTTCCCTGAACAGGTAGGCGGTCTTTGTCAGGTGTTTTTCTGCTGATTTGTTGCATCAGTCAGCGATCCGCAGCAAAGCTCCAGCTTTAGTGACGGCTGCCTCTGCGATCAGGGAAAGTTTCAGTGAGCGTGGCAGCAGTAGGGGAAAGCTTCACAAACACACAATGGTACATTTGTGTAGAGAATACTTTTAAGTAGATACTTTGACAGATGTGTGTAGCACATCTGTGTTGATTAACATAAAGAGAGAAACGTGTTTTTCCTGCTCTGATCATGTGATCATGGCTTATGATGAGAAACGCCTAAAATGTGAAATTGTGTGTTTGCAGGATCACAGTGAAGACACAACGCAGGGGAACAAAATACAGCTCATCATAAACTCCTCAAAGGTTTCATACTTCACACTTGCTGCTTACTTCGACACCAGTACTTTGAAATATTTCTGTTTCACGGTTGTTATGTCTTTATACTTATTGATTCTTTGCGCCAACGTCCTGCTGATTGTGGTTATCTGTGTGAACAGAAGCTTACATGAACCTATGTACATGTTTCTGTGCAGCCTGTTTGTGAATGAGCTGTATGGTAGTGCAGGGCTGTTTCCGTTCCTCCTGCTTCAGATCCTCTCTGATGTTCACACTGTTTCTGCTCCTCTCTGCTTCCTGCAGATCTTCTGTGTGTTTTCTTATGTCTGTGTTGAGTTTTGCATCTTAGCCGTCATGTCTTACGACAGATACCTCGCCATCTGCTGTCCTCTGCAATATCACACACGTATGACGCCTGCAACGGTTGTCTTGCTGATTGCACTTTCCTGGTTATACTCTTTTCTTACCATTCTTGCTTTGATCTTACTGATCGCTCCTCTGGAGCTCTGTGGGAACGTCATTAACAAGGTTTACTGTTTGAACTACTCCATTGTGAAACTGGCCTGCTCTGAAACCACAGCAAATAACATTTATGGTCTTTTTATCACAGCTCTCACAGTCTTTGTTCCAGTTATCTTAATCCTTTGCTCGTATGTGAGGATCCTGAAAGTCTGTTTTTCTGGATCCAAACAAACGCGACAGAAAGCCGTCAGCACCTGCACGCCTCACCTGTCCTCTCTGCTCAACTTCTCTTTTGGTGTTTGCTTTGAAGTGATCCAGAGCAGGTTCAGTCTGAGCAGTGTGCACAGCATGGTGCACATTGTTTTATCGCTGTACTTTCTAACCTGCCAGCCGCTCTTTAACCCCGTACTGTACGGACTGAACATGTCCAACATCCGCAAACGTCTGTTTGCTCACAAAAGGAGATAACTGCAGAAGCAAAATCATCATCATGTCTGCTCTGAACACTGTGGTGAATATTGTATATTATTATTATTGCATGTTATTCCATGTAAATACATGGCTGCCTCTGACTCGTGTAAACTCTTCTGTGCAGATTCAAACCAGCAGCCTCTGAAAGCCATCTTACTCCTCTGGTTGCTCATGAATCTTACAGCTACAGTCACATCCTAAAAGGCTGTCATGATTCAGACTCAAGTACTGTGTCTGCAGCATGAATCACAATAGGTTTCTTACACAGTTATTACAGTTCTTCCGGCAGAGGCACAGTCTGCCGTCGCTTTGTTGAGAGATTCTGAGTGAAATGACACACCAGAGATCTTACCTCATCCAGCACACAGCACATTTCAGAAACCACAAACAGAAGATTTTAGCTCATACATGCATCACAGCTGCACTTTCCATACAGCCGGACCAACGTGGAAAAATTCAGTAAAAAGGGTTAAAAGTTAATTTGACATCTCTGTGTAGGCCATCCAGGTGATGGTTGTCTGAGGAGCTTGGAAAGAAAAGCGACTGGACTTTTCAAAGTTTATTTTTGGCCTTTGTTAGACAGTGCAGTGAAGACAGAGAGAGAGGCGAAGCCATGTGGCAAAGGGCTGTCCCGGGCTGGCCGCTCTGAGTCACATGGGGTGCTGTACAGGTGACTGGCTGTAGCTCAGGAGGTAGAGCAGGTCACCTACTAATCGCAAGGTTGGTGGTTCAATCCCCCTGGTATGTATGCCAAATATCCCTGGGCAAGGTAGTAACCCGAAGTTGCTCTCCAATCCCTCCGTCCATTGTGAAAAAGGTTGTGGGTCATTACCAGCAGAGGTTTGGGCTGAAACCATTGTGAGACTGACAAGATGTGAGTGGACATCAAGGCATCTGGGAAGGATCCCAGAATAAATCGGAGTTGTAAGCCCCCCTTTGTTCAAAGATGGTCATTCGTAGTGAACATAGATGACTTCTGTCAGTTCTGAGTGAGGTCGTTTATGTCCACTGTGAAATTAAACAAGTCCAGATGCTTTCTGTTCAAGTCCTTAAAAGTTAAGCTGACCTAACCCCCAACAGGATCTTGCTGTTCTGCAGGTTGTTAACCCTGTAAAGTCTGAACTATGAAATAATTGCCAGAAAATTAAACTTTTTGGAAACTGCAGTTTTTAATTGAACCTTCTGACAATTTTTTCTTTTAAAAAGTAGAAGACAATACCTTCATAAGTTTGAGTTTGCATCATTTTTGCCACCTTAAACATTTCTGCTTAACAGGATCAGCTGACCGTGGGGTCATTCTACACGTGGATCATTCCAGATCCGTGTGATGGTCTATCAGTCTCAACCTGCGTCAGTTTCATGTCTGTGATGTGGAGCAGCAGGAACTTGGTGGCAGATCTGTTTCTGATCATTCACTGCAGGAAAGTTCACAAAGTGCATTCTGGGAAAACCTTCTGGCTCAACTTTCTCTTTTTGAATTTTGCAACACTTCATTAGAAATGCTTAAATGAACTGAAGGCCGGGTTCAGACATGGGTTCACGTTTGGCAGCGATGACGGTCCAGTGTTCTCTGAAGGGAGTGAAATTTCTACCACACAAATGCAGCCTTTAATAAAAATGCATATTTAAAGGGTTTTGTTTTTAGTGCGAGCGACGAGTTTATGGCCTTTTTCTTCTTGTCTCAGCGTGCAGTTAATCATGTGACAGCCTGACTCTAAACCCTCAGTGGCCCTCAGGCCTGCTGTGTGTTAGGAGGCTAACGTGGCGCTGGGATCAGTGCCGTCTTGTTCGAGAGCTGACTTTTAGTTATTTCCACAAAAGATGAATTTAAGACTTTGAACAAAGTGAGAGAACTTTTCTGTTGAAGTAAACCTGCAGAGGCTGCTGATGCTGTAAGAGTTACATCATCACTGTAACCGGTAGATTAAAGGTCACCTGTGCATGTAAACATTTCTGTCCCTGAGGTGTCTCCTCATTAGCCACAGTTTCCTCCAACTCCCTCTGATGCAACTATCTGTGAGTGCTTTTGACCAGAGAGACCAATCAGCCGGAGCGGACCTCAGCTCTGGTCTCAGAGGGCTGAGGACGGTAATGACCCCCCTCAGAGGACCCATCCATGAAGACACACCCTGCAAACTTCATACAGACTTTCTGAAACACTGCTCCAGCTTTTTCCTGATGTTGTAGAATGTGTTGTCCATATTTATGTGGACACCAACTCTGAACATCCACCAGCTCACTGCTGATCCATTTAGTGTTGCACTTTAGCCACATGCTAAGAAACAGAAAAAAATATACACATTACAGAAAACTTTAGAGTCACACATGCAGTTTTATTTTGCATATTCCACATCGGTGTAAATAGGTATAAAAGTTCATAACAGTGTTACCAACGATCCACACATTGTCCACTCCTGCAGTTCCTGGTGTGACAGCAGTGTTCTGCTTTTTATAATGGCCTCCTTCACATCACTGTGACCTCTTTGGGCTGCATAATGAAAATTCACAGTCAGCAACCCCGACTTCCATGCCTGGACTCAGCAATAGGCCACAGCTAGTCATGAAACAGCTTGTCATCCCAGCACACCCTCACTTTATGTTTAGATATTCTAATTGTACCCAGCATCCTCCCCCTCTACCTGATCCAACTTACCACCAGCTGGTGATCAGCTCTATTCCTTTCACCCGGGTGTCCAGAACACATGACTGCAGATCTGATGATTTGATGATCACAAAATTGATCATCGATCTGTTACCTAGGGTGTCCTGGTGCCATGTGCGCTTATGCACATCCCTGTGTTTGAACATGGTACAGACATACATACATCTGGCAACAAACCCCCAGCAACACAATAGAATAGCTTTTTATTGTCACTGTACATGTAAAGTGAAACTTTGTGTGTTCAGCACCAACTGTGCAGGAATAAAAATATAAAAAGTAGAAAGCAGGAATGAATAAAAGACAAGGGGAGTTTATATACAACAAAAATAATATATAGAAAACAGGACGTGTGGGATCTGATTGACCTGAGGCATCAACCAGAGGGCAGCAGGTGGTGGGCGTGGTCACCTGTGATGGCCCTGGTTTACCTGACACAGGAGGATCAGGTGATGACCTCCAGGGGTGTCAGAGGGCAGCCAATGATGATTTTGGCAGTGTTAATGACCCTCTGTGCAGCCTTCCTGCTCTCAGTCGTGGCCCCTGAGGAGAGCACGCTCTCCACTGAGGAGCAGTAGAAGGCCAGCAGCAGCTTCTGGTCCAGGGTATTCGTCCTCAGGACACAGAGGAGGTACAGCTGCCGCTGGGTCTTCTTTTCCAGGGCGATGCTGTTGTGGGTCCGGGTGAGATCAGCTGAAATGTGGATGCCCAGAAACCTGAAGGTGGAGACAGATTCCACCTGTTCTCCATTTATAATGAGAGGGGAGTGGACCCGTCTGTGTCTCCTGAGGTCCATGATGAGTTCTTTGGTTTTAGGATGTTCAGCTTCAGGTTATTCTCGGAGCACCAGCAGGACAAGTTCTCTACCTCCGTCCTGTGTCCTATCTCATCTCCATCAGAGATGAGCCCAATCACAGTGGTGCCATTGGCATACATGATGATGACACCACTGTGATTGGGTGGTTTGGTGTACAGTCATAGGTGTACAGGGTGTGCAGTAGGGGGCTGAGAACGCAGCCCTGTGAAGCTTCGGTTGGTGAGGAATTCTTTGATCCAGGAGGGGTCTGAAGGTGGTCCAGTTTAGTCCTGAGGATGTTGGGGATTATGGTGTTGAACGCTGAGCTGTAGTCCACAAAGAGCATCATCACCAGGTGCTTCCTGTTCTCCAGATGGCTCAGCACTCTGTGACGGGTGATGGTATCCTCATGGATCAATTTGCTTTGTAACCAACCTGATAGGGGTCGAGAGAGGAAAGTAGACAGTCTCTGATGTGCTGAAACTATCCACTTAAAACACCTCATGACTACACTAGTGGGCGACCGTGGCTCAGGGGGTTGGGAATCGCATCTGTAACCGGAAGGTCGCCGGTTCGATCCCTTGGCTCTCTGTCCTGGTCGTTGTGTCCCTGGGCAAGACACTTTACCCTACTTGCCTACTGGTGTTGGCCAGAGGGGCCGATGGCGCGATATGGCAGCCTCGCTTCTGTCAGTCTGCCCCAGGGCAGCTGTGGCTACAACTGTAGCTTGCCTCCACCAGTGTGTGAATGTGAGAGTGAATGAATAGTGGTATTGTAAAGCGCTTTGGGTGCCTTGAAAAGCGCTATATAAATCCAATCCATTATTATTATTATTATTACACATGTGAGGGTTATAGGTCTGTAGCCATTGAGGGTGTCTATTCCAGCCTTTTGGGGGATGGCGATGATGGTGGAGGCCTTAACCCTTTATGGTCAGTCGGAGCGGGCACATTCTGTTTTGTGTAATTATAGAGGTCCCTCGCTATAACGCCCTTTCACCGTTATACCCTTCGCGGCCTCACTGTTTCACTGATTTTTTTTGTGCAATTTTGCATGTTTTCTCTCTCTCTCTCTTTTTTTTCTCTTCAATACAGCGCATTTTGTTCTGCGTCCTGATTGGCTGTAGACCATTGTCAATGAATCTCCTCCGTGCCGTGTCTCCTGTACAGTACAGAATGCATTCAGCTTGTCAAATTTACATAAATCTCCTACATACATAAATCGCTAGCAGTGTGACTCTGAAGTGCTGTACTGTATGTTTGTAAGTTTTCTCTAACAAACACAATGTTCTGCTCAAAGGCTCCTGCAGTAGCAGCCAAAAGGCAGAGGAAGATGCTACATCACACAAAAAGCTGGACTTCTGGACAGGAAGGTAGAAGTTTCTGTATTTTTCAGATTATAAGGCGCATTAAGCAAAACAAAAACAGTCAGATAAGTCAAACATTACTCAGCTCATTCCTCTACTTCCGTACCATTGATTCAGTATTGATCCATTAATGTTGGATTCTCAGGCAGCTGCTCTATTCCCATGAAAACAGGGTTTGATCTTTGGTTTCATTCTATAATACTGGACTTATTTTTCCACGAAGGCTTGAACTTTGACAGTTTAAACAAGAGAGCAAAGTGTGAAAATGTGTAGTGAGGGGTTTTACAGCCTTAAAACATCTATAATTATTGTAAAAAATAAAGTTGGCTACTTTGCGGATTTCACCTATCGCGGGTTATTCTTAAAACGTAACTCCCGGGATAAAAAAGGGACCACTGTATTTTTAAAGTCCGGTAGAATTCCAACCACATAAGCTAACGCAATTATTATAATTATTATTTGCAACTGGAGGAATTGTAATTGCAGCTTACGTATTCAGCTTGTCCAAGGTCACGGTTTCCTTCCACATATAGCTTTGCAAAAATTGCATAAAAAGCATTTGCATCAACAAAAACATAATATTCCAGAAACATGCTTTGCCTATCTGATCAGATGTTCATAACACTTCCTACGTTGGAATAGATCTGATGTCCGCCATTACCTGCCCAAAACCAGAAGTGATGTCATTTTTGCAGAAAGTGTAGTTTTTTTCTATAGATATACTGGTGTTTCTAAAATTCATGTTTGAGTTTATGCCTTTCTGTATAGTTTCTGGGAGGCTTAGAACTCAAATTACACTGTTGGAAATTGTTCATTTTGATGCACATGCTGGGTTGTTTTTGCAAAGTTGCATTGTAATATTTATTTTGGTTTTTCCTGCAGTATATAAAAATTGGTGTATATAAAAATAGAATTATGAAGACACTTAAAATAAATATCCTGTGGTTGGAAACTATTTTGTGCAACTTTTTTGCATGTACAGTTTAATTGTTAACTAGAAATATGTGTAATAAATATGCAATTTATGCAGTTATTGTACACTTAATGCATACATATTATTAAATTTGTTGTATTGACGTATAGCAACTTGAAACGCTCCCAAAAATGGCACTACGGCATGTAAAATATGAAGAAAAGCTCTGGTGGACTTGGATCTATGGTAGGTCTTAAAGGGTTAAGAGAGGTGGGCATGGTGGCATGACTCAGGGAGAGGTTTAACAGATGGTGCAGGAAAGTAACCCTCTTGTCCACACAGAAAAAACCCAATGTGTCACGGTCCTGGGCCATGTTGGCCCAGTATTCTTAGTTTCCTGTATTTTTGTATTTCGTTCCTTATTTAGGCCATGTTTCCTGAGTTGCCCTGTTGTGGTGTTCCCTAAGTGTTTTCCCTTCGTGACTCTTACCCCCTGTGTGCCCCTCTGTGTATTCATGAGCCCTCGTCCCTCTTTGTGTTTATTCCCTGTTTCCCCTGCCCGTTATGTCTATGTTCTCCCTGTGCTCTCTCTCTCCTCCGGTCTGAACCCCCGTGCACTTCCTGTTTTACTTTGTGCCTCTCGCGCCTGTATACGTCATGTTACGTTCACCCCGCCCTGTCTCGTTATGGTTATCTGTGTCAGCCGTGTCCCCGTGTGTTCCCACTTCCCTCGTTAACCCTCTGTGTATTTATGTCTGTGTCTCCCTCAGTTCTGTGTCGCGTTCTCCCTCATGCTGTGTGGATCTCCCTGTGTCTTTCTGCGAGTGCTTAGTTTGTTGTCCCCAGTTTAGTTTTGTATTTCCTGCGATCTGCCTCTCCAGCATTAAAGCTGTGATTTTGAGTTCATCCCCTGAGTCTGTGAGTGTTGCATTTTTGGGTCCTCATCCTGCCTGCCACACAGCGATCCATGACACAATGTGCATGCAACAAACTTGGGATACAAGAATACCCACCATTTCCAAGTGGCATAAAGTCCAGGCTGCTTCCAGGAAACCGGTTCCTGGAGCACCAGAAACCAAGGTGAGACAATCTATATGTAACCTGTCCTTCCTAAAGCACCAGCTCAGGCTCCTTTCACACCAGAGAGGCGACATTCCAGGTTCCTAAAGCCAGATTCATCAGTCAAAGATCAGACCACAGAGCTCCCACCATGACTACGAAGCAATCCAGAAAGCACTCAACTTCCTCCGCCCCTTCTGTTAGTACTTACAGGAGGCTACGCTGAGTTATTGTTTTTAGGCCCTGTGAGATCACAGTGCGTCCCCTCACCAGGACCAAAGTTCTCTGGAGATCCTACAAGGGGCAGTTCGCCCCTGACAACAAAGCTCCTGGGAAATGCACCCGTGGATGCACAAGGCTTTCATTAAAGTTGATCTGTATTGAAATTCTCATGAAATAATAACCTAGCATGCTTTATTTATATCATTTATATTATTATGTCACACAGTGATTATTCCAGTCCTACATGTAGAGATGCTCTCTGTGTCGATCACCATTTTACTCAGAGAAGGGCCACTGGTTTCCTCTGGGCATGAACTGGACCAATCACTCGTACTCTTCTTAGCTAACGGGGTTTTTTTGTGTGGATTGAGTCAGTTTGTGGAAGATCCACCCATAAAAAGCTGCACCCCAGTGGTTGGTGCAGCTTTTTATGGGTGGAAACACCTGCAGGAGTGTTCACAGGTGAGGTGGTGTCTTTAATGCAGGTTTTTAACTATAAAAAGTTCAGAGAAGAACAAAACTTTTGTTTCCAAATGTTGCTGAAGACTTTGGGGTAATTATTTGAATCACACAGTGTCATCTTTTTTATACTTATTTTGTGACTTAAAGAAAAACGATGCTAAATGTAACTTCCTCTGTCTTGTTTCATTCAAGGTTATTATCGTTAACGAAAACTAGAAGTGAAAAAACATTTTCGTTAACGGAAATAAAAATAAAAACAAAAACAAAAAAAAGGAAAACTAACTAAAACTGTAATGAGTTTTCACAAAACTAAAATTAACTGAATTTATAGCAAAAATGTGTTTAGTTTTCAGTGATGTGTGCGTGTCCTGGGTGAAAATGAAGTTTAGTTTCCAGGTTTATTTCTTGCTGTGTCTCATTATGCCAGCAGGTGGCAGTACGTTAGTCGAGTCGTCTGTGTTGCTGCTCCGTCCACGCGCAGAATCATGTCAGGAAAAGTCGGGAGAAAGCGCCAGAGTCCAATTTGGGATTACTTTGAATATGTCTGTGTTTTGGATAAAGCAAGAGTCTTGTAGTGGAAAGAGACAAATTATGAGGGACATCTCTAAAGGGGAAAAATCCCACAAACCTTAAAGTGCACTTGAAAAGCTCGCACAAGAAGGCTAACCTAGCTTACCTTGAGAAGGTAAGGGAGCACACTCAACCCTCATCCCCAGAAACAGAAGCTAACCCCAGGCAAGGCAGCGTGATGCATCCCGAGACAACAGGACGGGGACATCTACATAACTGTGTGAGTCAAGTGCCTTCAAAAAGTTTATCAATTCACTTGAACCAAAATTACGAACACCCGGTGCTGCAAGAGTTAATAGTCTCATTGGGGCCAAGATATACATTTTATAGTTGCCTGGTATCAGTGGTTGTTCATCTGCCCTAATTAATTAATTAATTAATTTATTTATGTATTTATTTATTTAAAGAACCCATAGGTGGGAATGTGAGTTGTCTGTCTCTGCGTGTTAGCCCTGCGACAGACAGGCGACCTGTGCAGGGTGCAGTATGGTAGCTGGAATAGCAACATACCCAAGGATGAGCCGAAGAGAATGACTGATGTGATGAAACTGGGATTTTGTTGCACTTAATTATTGCAAACACAACTAAAACTATAACTGAAACTAATCAAAACTAAACTGAAACTAAGGATTTTCAAAAAAATAAAAACTAAACTAGCAAACAATTGGTAAAAACTAATTAAAACTGATATAAAAATGAAAATCTGAAGTCAAAACTAAATAAAAATAAAAACTAATGAAAATTGCAAAACTATTAAAACCCTGGTTTCATTCTTGGAGGTTACATGGATGTTGGAAGTTTAAAACTCTCATGATCATTGCTGCCAACAAGTCTCTGATTGTGGTTATGTAACGCTGATGAAGCGCTAATGAATTAATACAGGCTAGGTATTGAGTGAAATATTAGGTTTTTATTAATCAGAAGATTTAGGAATGCTACTGGAGCTGATGGGCAGTAATTAATAAATACACACAACGCTTTCGCAGGTACCGTGTATTTAACTGAAACCAAAGAAAAATAACAAGAAAAGGAAAACTTAGATAATCACTCCTGCTGCAGCTATTCAATTAACCGAAAAAGCCAGTGGGGGTGCACAAAGACAACTAAGCAGATTCTTCTGGCTTATACCAAGCAATACAGATTCTCAAAAAGAGTTCCCCATAAATAACACATGTTAACATCAAAAACACTGATCCACACTGAAGTCCGTGAGTTTTATCTGAATGTCCATGAGAGATGTCCAAGCGCTGTTGTCCATAAACGGAGGGGAATGGTGTGTATGATTGTGGAAATCAGTGCATTCGGTGTATTCCTACCCAACCAGTGCCGATCCGATCAGCTGTTCGCAACACTTCCTAGGTTGGAATAGACGTCAGCGTGAACTATCGTATGTCCGCTATTACCTGGCCGAAACCGGAAGTGACGTCATTTTCGCAGAAAAAATGGACAGACTAGAGCCGTGGAGACCTGGCTTGTATGTTCTCACTCTGCTAGCGACAAGTAAAGGTCTGTTGTTCTGTTTAACTGGGCTCTGAGTTGTCCGGCTGACCTCCACACCACATGCCTGCTAGACCTGCTAGCTGCTCCTTCCTCGCCAGACCGCCGTTACAAGTTGTTAATCTGCTGTCATCTAAAGTGGAGCAGTGTTTGCTGCAGAACTCTGAAAACACACAAGTACACACGAACTTATTATAAACAGTAAGTAAACCAAATTTTGATTGAAGTTTATAACTCTTTTAAAGGCCCACTGCCATATAGGAAACCTGTCACGACACATCTTTGTCCTGCAGGTCCTGTCAGGTTTCCTCTGACTCAGGCAGCCAATCAGGCGTTCTCATAATGAGATCAGTCTGCTGCTGTGACGTCTGCTGAGCTGAATGGTTTAAAAGAAGCAGGGCTTCAGCCGAGTCTGAGGCTGTGTGTATGAGTGTGTATGATTTACATGCTGTTAGCCTGAGTTTCACACAGGAAGGATTTTATATGTTGAATATAATGTTTTTGATGTCAGTGACTGAATATGATTCATCTGCATTTAATGTGTTGTCTTGATGCTTGTGAATTGTGTTAATTAACATTCATATATGTAACAAAATTAGTGTTAAGACTGTTTGATGAACAATTAGAGCATCATGATAAACTTCACAGAGGGCTCATACTTCATCCTTGGTGCCTACTTTGATGCCGGGCCTACAAAATACTTGTTTTTCTTGCTTCTCTTGTCTTTATATTCTTTAATCATTTGCGCCAATGTCCTGCTGATTGTGGTTATCTGTGTGAACAGAAGCTTACATGAACCTATGTACATGTTTCTGTGCAGCCTGTTTGTGAATGAGCTGTATGGTAGTACAGGGCTGTTTCCGTCCCTCCTGCTTCAGATCCTCTCTGATGTTCACACTGTTTCTGCTCCTCTCTGCTTCCTGCAGATCTTCTCTTTGTACTCGTATGTCGGTGTGGAATTTTGACCTTAGCCGTCATGTCTTATGACAGATATCTTGCCATCTGCTGTCCTCTGCAGTATAACACACGAATGACATCCAGCACGGTTTCTGTGCTCATCGCTGTGTCGTGGATCTATGCTTTGTTGCTGGTTTGCTGTGACAGTTTCTCTGAGCTCACCTCTGCAGCTGTGTGGGAACATCATCAACAAAGTGTACTGTGATAACTATGCCATTGTTAAACTGGCCTGTTCTGACACCACACTCAATAACATCTATGGACTGATCAGCACAGCATTCACAGCGTTTGTTCCTGTCACGTTAATCTTTTTCACCTACATGAGGATCCTGAAAGTCTGTTTTTCTGGATCCAAACAGATGCGACAGAAAGCCGTCAGCACCTGCACGCCTCACCTCGCTTCTCTGCTCAACTTCTCTTGCAGCGGCTGCTTTGAAATACTACAGAGCAGATTTAATATGAACAATCTACCAAATGTACTGCGTATTTTGATATCACTGTACTGGCTTATGTGTCAGCCGCTCTTTAATCCTGTGCTGTACGGGCTGAAAATGTCCAAAATTCGTGACATATGTAAATGTTTGCTTTATTCAAAAGTTAACACAATATTGAGTTAGATTAAAAAGAATGAAAACTATAAATGTGTCTGGCTTTATCTATTGTATTTTTCTGTGTACTTCATTACTGCCATAAATAGGGCTCGTTCATTTTTCTGTAAAGTCTGAAGTCTATATCATATAATGTTTCTAACTACTACATCCTTTCTCTTAGACAGCAACAAGACCTGCAAAACACTGAAAATGCTCTGCTTTTTGGACTGAGGTTGAAGCGTCTAATCGGGAGAGGGAGATAAGGTGGCAGACAGTCAGTTGTGGGTTCTGTGCTCCTTCCTCACAGAACTGAAAGCATCCTCGGCTAAAACAAAGCACAGACACTCAGAGGCTTTAACGCCTGGCCCATCATGGCAGCACATGCTCAGGATCAGCTGCAAACTGCAGCAGCTGCACAAGTCCCCTCACAACATTTCAATACCATTACAAATTCTTAGCATTATTGCGGTTCACCTTTTTTTCCTTTGTTTGTTTGATAATTTTTTATTTCAACATTTGTTGCCTCTTTGTCTCAGGGCAAAATTAAAAATGCAAAGGTATGAAAGGTAAATTAAACAACCCATAAAAACTAAACAACAAAAAACCAACCGTCTGCTCAGGTTGTGAATGCACATACTTCATATCATGAAAGAGGAGGTGGGCGGAGCTTATAAGTGCTGACGGACATCACAGAGTCAGAGGCTCAGACACAGCTGGCTGTCACAGCTGATCTAAGGTCAGATGTAGGACATCTTTATAGGTGAAATGCACAAATTGTTGCAGCCAGCACACCTCACTTTAGAGAACAACCTCTGTGGTTCAATGACCTTTGACCCTTATTTCACTGAGTGTAGAAATGTCTTATCTTCTGCAAAATGACAGTCAAATTGCAATTTTCAAAAACAATCTTAAAAACAGTTTCTCCAGAGGAACCGGTTTAACCTTCATCCAGGAGAAAGAGATGAAATGTTCAGGAATCAAACACCAGGATGATTTCATGGCTGAAAAAAACAACTCTGCTTCCTCCTCAGAGCTTCTTTTGCATAACACCCAGCAGGCCTACTGATCATTTCTATGAATATGCTTTAGCAATAACTACATTTAACTAATATACAGCTCTTCAATGCTTATTCAAGGTTTTACTTTTACTGCTGTTCATGTTATCTTAAGAGTTCAGACTGTCAGGAGCTTTTACCTGGCGTTGGCTCTCTCTGTGGAAGAGCAATCACTTCCTGTTCCAACACAGTGGGGTTTGTTGTGTAGTTTATCTGCGGAGCAATTTAATAAAAAAACTTCTTATTTCATAGTAGAATCTTCACGTGCTTCATCCGAAGCACTCTCTGTGTACTCACTCGCTAATTTGTATTCGCTCACTGTGTCTTTAGGTTTTGTTAGCTTAGCTTAGCTCATAACCGACTCACTAGCAGCATGGCCTCTAAAAATTCCCTGAAAAGCCTTCAGTTAATCCAAAATGCTGGCAGCAAGAGTCCTGAGTGCTCCACTATTCCTTGGAATGCTGCTGAAGATCTGCCAGAGGTGGAAGATTTTGCGGACTGGGCCCTGTGCTACGTGTTCCCAGCTGATTCTCACTATAGGGGAGACCGGGGATAGTTGTAACGTGGGTCAGTTGTAACAGCAACAGTCTGGGTCAGTTGTAACAATAATGCAGATGTTACAACTTACCACACTATTACTTTAACTTATATTAAACAAGTTTGTGAACGACATCAGCAGAGAGAGGTTCACTGGTCGCTTTTGTATATGCGGTTAATGCCATTGGCAACACAATTCCTCCACTGTTTGTGTTCCCACACATACATTATGCAGACCACTGTGTCAGAGATGGACCAGTAGGAAGTACTGGTAGTGGAAATAAGTCAGGATGGGTGCAAGAAACAGATTTCCTCATCTTTCTGAAGCACTTTGCAAACCACACCAAGGTAAGCCATGATAAAAAGTAATGGAATTGCGATGCTGGTGCACAACTACATTTTTTCAGCTTCATTGTTATGTTCAAAATTGGTGCAAGAGTTGTAGGTTATAATGCCCACTGAGCCAATGAAGGCCAAACTCAAGGAAGACCAACCAAAATGAATGAAATATTCAGTTGCAGAAAATTCCATAATTTGTCTTTTTTGGGGGGTTGGAATATGTTCAAAAGCTAGATTTCTGCATTCTGTCACACACACACGTAGCTACATAAATGGACTCTAAGTGCATTCATGTGTTGAATAAACAAAGATTACATGTTAATGTTTTGTTAGTACCCTTATTTCATTGTGTTACATTTCACCCCAGGATATTTACAACTAACACAGACTATGGGTTAATTGTAACATTTCACTCTTTGTGTTGAGGCCATACCATGCAATGGTACTTGTGCTGCAGAGAAAATAGCTGCACTATTTAATAGCCGAGACATGTAAATACTTTGCATTACATTTTGAATCCACTACCTTAAAAGAGCTCCAATTTACAGACAGAAATGTCAAAAACTATCCCCGGTCTCCCCTACATGCAGGTACTTCCAAGTCTGTCCAGCGTCCTCCCTGACCACCTGATCCAATTCATCACAGGTGGCGATCACCTCAGCCTCTCTCTTCACCCGAGTGACCAGAACATCTGACCACAGATCTGATGATATGATCATAACATCAATCATCAACCTTTGGCCTAGGATTCCCTGGTGCCACATGCACTTATCGATGCCCTTAAGTTTAAACATGGTGTTCGTTATGGACTAAAACTTCGAGTTTTTGATGCCACTGAGGATGGAAAGGTAGCTGACAGAATAGAAATGCATAAGTGATGTCAGACGCCAGAGACTTGGTGGAAAAAACCCCAAAACTAAACTAAACTAAATGTTAGCTTAGAATGAACCTTTTTAAGCTTCAAATCATACCAATCAATTGATGAATAACTAAATAAATAGGCTTAATCATTTCCAACACCCTGGAGGACAGCAGGGAGAACTGAGACGCTTTGATGCGATCGTCATGAAGCATTTAAATCACCACTAATATCAATTAAACTGCTGATCAAAAGTTTAGGACCACACCTCCAAAAAAAAAACCTGTAAACCCCCAAAACAGAAATCAAAGATCCAAACATGAGCTCCGCGATGAGCTCCATCGTTATAGAAACCACCTCAGGTGGGATCTGCTTGTCATGCCAGTAGCGTTGGAAACCATCAGGACCATCAAGGTTACATTTGTTCTCATCAGTGAATAAAAGTCTCTTCACCTTTCAACGTCCCATGTTTGGTCCAAACGGTCAGTTCTGTGGCGTTCAGGGAGACGAGGCCTTTGAAGAAGTTCTTTGTTTTTGAAGCCCTACAGCCTCAGATGCCATCTGATGGTTACGGGGCTGCAGTCTGCATCTGTAACGGCCTAAATTTGGGTCGACATATAGGGCCTTGGGGGGTTGGCTCACTTACCGGTATCCAGAGAACAGTCTGTTTATTCAACCTCACTTCTGGCCCCGGTGCCCACCTCTTAATTTTAAATACATGTAGACATTGTAGGGTTCCCGGGAGGGGCCGTGCTGCTACCAGATGCTATTGGCAGAGGATTGTTAGCACCACCATTTAAATGCATTTTAGAAAAGCATGCATCAACACCACATATGAGCGGGTGGAGTGAGGTATGGGGTCTTCTCACACCCCCGTTCCCCGTTGGGGGCGGGGAGCCGGGAGGAGGAGTTGGCCATCTGGTTGGGGTCTGGGATGGTGGGCCTCCTTGCTGCTGCAGGACCAGGGGGAGGTCTGTTTGTCTCCACCCCAGATTAAAGAGAAACATCTCCTGGGTCTCGGGGCAGATTGCCCTTCTGGGGGTGATGGTACCTGTTATAGAGTATGTACTGGGAGTGTGAGTGCGTGTACAGTGTTCATTTCTGTGTGTCTCCATGTTGGGTGAGAGCTGAGTATTTGTATATGTGTGCATGAGAGTGTTTATGTTTGTGTGTGCCTGTGTCAGGATTGCTGGGTCATTGACTCAGCATTTCAGTTCATGTTCCGTTTATTTTCCACATTCATGTTTCCCGCTTCACCGTGCCCTCTGTCTCAGAGTCATTAATTCTGGTTCTACTTCCTATGTGTCAGGTTATGTTCAGCTGTGTACTCACCGGTCTCTCATTATCATCCTCATCAGTCAGAGTATTTAAGTCCTCATTTTCCTTCGGTTCACCGTCTTGTCATTGATGTGATGTTGTCACTGCCATCGTTCCCGTGTGTGTTTGCAATTCAGCCAGCCATTCAATCATCCAGCCAGTCAGCGTTTGTTCATGTTCTGTTCATCCGCTCACTATAATAAACTTCTGTATCCTGCGCCGTGAGTCCTGCGTTTGGGTCATCTCCTCCTTGCATCCACACACGACCCCTGACAGCCTGTTAGTCTGTGTCTATATGTCAGGTTGGGTCTTAGACTCCACCTCTCTTAGAACATCTCAAACTAGATTTCATTAATGTAACATTTTACATCAAAGTTATTTACTAAAGTAAGATGGAACGTTTAAAAGTTAAACCCAGCATTCTTGGCAGACTTTTTCTTTCAGTGTTGGAGAATCTAATTTCAAAAAATTGCTGAAATCTGTTTTTTTGAGTGTCTCAAAGAATTCAGTGACAAAAGGTCCACCATGTTGGTGTCGCTTTTACCAATTTTATCTGGACATCCTACATCAGGGGTGTCAAACTCCAGGCCTCAAGGGCCGGTGTCCTGCAGGTTTTAGATGTGTCCTTGATCCAACACAGCTGATTTAAATGGATAAATGACCTCCTCAACATGTCTTGAAGTTCTCCACAGGCCTGGTAATGAACAAATCATTTGATTCAGGTGTGTTGACCCAAGGTGAGATCTAACACCTGCAGGACACCGGCCCTCGAGGCCTGGAGTTCGACATGTTGGAAGGTACCGTGTGGCTGCTTATGTGTGCTGAATGATTAAAGGCTTTTGCGGTCTCTCACAGTGTTTAAGTGGCTGAAGACTGAATGCAGCCTAACAGGAAACAACAGCCAGTGAAGAAATGTCTTTAAATATTCTCATTTGTTTAATACATCTGCTACATGATCCAAACTTTCCAGTAGATCAAACTTTTACATATGTCACGAATTTTGGACATTTTCAGCCCGTACAGCACAGGATTAAAGAGCGGCTGACACATAAGCCAGTACAGTGATATCAAAATACGTAAAATGTTTGGTACAGTGTTCATATTAAATCTGCTCTGCAATACTTCAAAGCAAGCCCCAAAACAGAAGTTGAGCAGAGAAGCGAGGTGAGGCGTGCAGGTGCTGACGGCTTTCTGTCGCATCTGTTTGGATCCAGAAAAACAGACTTTCAGGATCCTCATGTAGGTGAAAAAGATTAACGTGAGAGGCAGAAAAATGGTGAATGCTGTGCTGATCAGTCCATAGATGTTATTGAGTGTGGTGTCAGAACAGGCCAGTTTAACAATGGCATAGTTATCACAGTACACTTTGTTAATGATGTTCCCACACAGCTGCAGAGGTGAGCTCAGAGAAACTGTCACAGCAACCAGCAACAAAGCATAGATCCACGACACAGCGATGAGCACAGAAACCGTGCTGGATGTCATTCGTGTGTTATACTGCAGAGGACAGCAGATGGCAAGATATCTGTCATAAGACATGACGGCTAAGTTATAAAACTCTACACTTCCATAAGTGTACAGACAGAAGATCTGCAGGAAGCAGAGAGGAGCAGAAACAGTGTGAACATCAGAGAGGATCTGAAGCAGGAGGAACGGAAACAGCCCTGTACTACCATACAGCTCATTCACAAACAGGCTGCACAGAAACATGTACATAGGTTCATGTAAGCTTCTGTTCACACAGATAACCACAATCAGCAGGACATTGGCGCAAATGATTAAAGAATATAAAGACAAGAGAAGCAAGAAAAACAAGTATTTGTAGGCCCGGCATCAAAGTAGGCACCAAGGATGAAGTATGAGCCCTCTGTGAAGTTTATCATGATGCAAAGGTCCGTCACAATCAGCTTAATGAACAATACTTACACCAAATATTTTCATATAAAAACACACATGAACTGATGAGAAATGTGTAACTGCAATAACAAGTATTTCACAGAGCAAATGAAAGGAAACCTGTCAGAGTTTTTTAACTGAAAACCTCCAAAAAGTCAAAAAGCAGTGAGTGCATCAGACCAGCTTCTTTTAAAGCCTTCGGCTCAGCAGACGCCCCCAGCAGCAGAATGACATCATCCTCTGAACCTTCCACTGGCTGCTGACTGCTGTGAAATGTTAACATCAGCTTTCAAACTGGCAACATAACAGGGTGTGCTTCCAATGGCATTTCAAATGATCCACAGGGATGGGTTCTGTTTGTGTGTGAAGTTTTCCTATTTTAGTTAGAAAACCCAAATGCCATGCTGCAATACTATACTGCTGTTGTAGCCAGCATTTCAAATGGCAGGTTGTGTGGTTTATTACGGTTACTGAAGGATACTCGCTGTAAGTGTCACAGAAATGGCTTATGTATAAAGAAGTTTAATAGATGGTTCCAGCAGTTAAAATGTTCTTGCTTGTACATTTCTGTGGACAATATTGTTAAAGGTGCGTTTTTCTTTGTACAAGAGACATGTTTATCTTGTCACAAAGAACCAGTTTTGTTACACCGCTATTATCGCGAGGTTTGGGCGTGATAATATAGGCTGTGAGCCACGTTAATAATCACGCTAAGGAGTTCAGCGAGCTATCTGCAAAAGCCTGGTTAGTCTACCAGCTGTTCAAGAATGCACAGGACTGTAAAGTTATTGTTCTAGGACCTCCGAAGTGGCAGGTGGCCACGAGCCTTTGTGTTTTATGTTTGTAGTTTTCATGGCGTTCAATAAATGCAGCAAAGCGCCCGTCTTGAAGAAGCCGTGCCTGTGTTGTCATTTCGGAGTTATACTCGCCATACCAACACCAACCAGATGTTTAAATCTTAATATAAATGAGTAACAGTCGGTTGACATTAGGTAAGGCTGCACTTTTTGCAGCGATCTCGTATAGAAAAATTCCTCGCATAATAAACAGGTCCGCGGCTCCGAACCACAGCAAAGGGACCTCTGGCTAATACGTCGGGTTTGTGTCGGGCTCGTAGCTGAAAACTAGCTTTACTTTGTTGTCTGGGTCGACTTTGCTAGCGAGAGAGAGGCGTTGAAAGGCTGCAACGGAACTTATTGTTTCAGAGGAAAACACGAACACGGTGTACAGTCGAGTCTTAATAGCTTACTTACAGCTGGGCTTGTCAGGCTCTCTTCTTGGCTGCAGTGGTTATTATTATATTTACATGCTTCCAGCTCCTGTTTTTCCTCGATGACAACTCGTACACAGACACTCGCTCACAGACACTTAACGGGTATGGCAGTCCATTCTCCCTGCAGCACGGACTACACTGCCCATGAGGCTACATGCTTTCGGGCTATGCCTGTAACACTTTGCTATTACCTTCATATTAAATAACGTTAACTAGTAATGACTTCATCAGCTACTCTTAGTACCATTGATGTTAAGTTAGACTCTTTTTCTCCAGTTGATCTTTCTGAGTTAACTTCAATAATTACTTCCTCCAAACCATCAACGTGTCTTTTAGACCCCATTCCTACAAAACTGCTCAAAGAAGTCCTGCCATTAATTAATGCTTCGATCTTAAACATGATCAACCTATCTCTAATAATCGGCTATGTACCACAGGCCTTCAAGCTGGCTGTAGTTAAACCTTTACTCAAAAAGCATCTCTAGACCCAGCAGTCTTAGCTAATTATAGGCCAATCTCCAACCTTCCTTTATATCAAACATCCTTGAAAGAGTAGTTGTCAAACAGCTAACAGACCATCTGCAGAGGCTTATTTGAAGAGTTTCAGTCAGGTTTCAGAGCTCATCACAGCACAGAAACAGCTTTAGTGAAGGTTACAAATGATCTTCTTATGGCCTCTGACAGTGGACTCATCTCTGTGCTTGTCCTGCTAGACCTCAGTGCAGCGTTTGATACTGTCGACCATAATATCCTATTAGAGCGATTAGAACATGCTGTAGGTATTACAGGTACTGTGCTGCAGTGGTTTGTATCATATCTATCTAATAGACTCCAGTTTGTGCATGTAAATGGAGAGTCCTCTTCACACACTGAGGTTAATTATGGAGTTCCACAGGGTTCAGTGCTAGGACCAATTCTGTTTACATTATACATGCTTCCCTTAGGCAGCATCATTAGAAGACATAGCATACATTTACACTGCTATGCAGATGACACCCAGCTCTATCTGTCCATGAAGCCAGATAACACACACCAATGAGTTAAACTGCAGGAATGTCTTAAAGACATAAAGACCTGGATGGCCGCTAACTTTCTGCTTCTTAATTCAGATCAAACTGAGGTTATTGTACTCGGCCCTGAAAAGCTTAGAAATATGGTCTCTAAGCAGATTCTTACTCTGGATGGCATTACCTTGGCCCAGTAACACTGTGAGGAACCTTGGAGTCATTTTTGACCAGGACATGTCCTTCAACGCACATATTAAACAAATATGTAAGACTGCTTTCTTCCATTTGTGCAACATCTCTAAAATTAGAAATATCCTGTCTCAGAGTGACGCTGAAAAACTAGTTCATGCATTTATTACTCCAGGCTGGACGACTGTAATTCGTTATTATCAGGATGTCCTAAAAACTCCCTTAAAGCCTTCAGCTGATCCAAAATGCTGCAGCAAGAGTCCTGACAGGGACTAGAAAGAGAGAGCAGATTTCTCCTGTTTTGGCTTCCTGTTAAATCCAGAATTCAAAATCCTGCTCCTCACATACAAGGTCTGAAATAATCGG
>NW_024386933.1:0-56111 GCF_900408965.1 Simochromis diagramma | reverse complement strand
AGTGTCCCCAGAGGAGGTATGTGTTGAAAGTTGGACCTCAACTACTCAGGATGATTTTTAATGAATTTTCGAAATAGACATAATTGTAGTGTATTGACTGTATTGCACTGAATATGAGTTTACTGTGATTTCTGAGTAATATTACAGTAAAACCTGGCCCAGAGGTAAAGTAGGTGTCCGAGAAGAGTGTCACGGTTCTGGGTCCGTTGGACCCAGTATTTTGAGTTCATTATGTTTTGGTACTTTTGCATCATGGATTTCCCTTTATGTTTCTCTGGTACTTGGTGTTTCAGTTATCTTGGTGTTTTTCTATATTATGATTTATGATCTGATACTGTTGTGATTATGATTATTATTTAGTAGACTTTGGTCAGTGTCAAGTCTGTCCCTGTCTAGTCTGTGTCTTAGTAAAGTGTGTTTTGTTTCCTGTTTTACTTTGAAGGTTCTTGTTCCTGTCTGAGGTCAGTGTTCCGGCTAAGCTCTCCCTGTCTCGTTAGGTCTTATTCCTCCCAGCTGTGTCCCCCTTCTGTCTCTAATTCCTTGATGACTCCCTCAGTGTATTTAAGCCCAGTGTGTCTTTATGTCAGTGTCGCGTCGTTAACGTCTGTTCACCCTCAGACCGTGACTGTGTGTCCCAGTTAGTGTTTTCACGTTTGGTTTATGTTTTGTTTTCTGGCCAGCTGAGGTTTTTTGAGTTGCATTCCGTTTCCCAAATCCTGCATTTGGATCCTCATCTCTGCCTGCCCGCTTACAGAGCCTTGACAAAGAGGATTGTGTTGAAAGCTTGGCATCAACTTTTAAGAATGATTTTTAATGAATTTTTGAATATGCAACCAGACTGTCACGATGGCTGTATTGGGCTGTTCCATTGTAATTTGTATGCGCGTGTGCGCGTGCCTGTTCGCGCGCGCGCACGTGTGCGCGAGTCTAGGCTTTCAATCATCTCACCTGAGACGCCTTTGTTCTCTGGCCCTGGAGGCCGCAAACGCCGACGCAGAGGGAGAAGATCTGGCGTTCTGGTTCGACTGAGACGGCGCACTTACAGACCACCGTTACCCAGTTTATTACTGGCTAATGTGCAGTCTCTGGAGAACAAGCTGTGCGAGCTTCGGGCACGGATCTCATTCCAGCGAGAGATGCGGGACTGCTGCGTGATCTGCCTCACAGAAACCTGGCTATCGGACAAGGTACCGGACTCCGCAATACAACTGCCGGGGTTCTCTGTGCACCGCGCGGACAGGTCACAGGATCTTACTGGGAAAAGCAGAGGCGGTGGTGTATGTTTCATGATCAACAACAGCTGGTGTGATTATGCGAACGTGCACCCGGTCAAATCCTTCTGCTCACCGGACCTGGAGTACCTGATGATTAAGTGCCGGCCATTCTGGCTACCGAGGGAATTTACAGCAGTGATTATTACGGCTGTTTACATTCCCCCACAAGCCGACACTGACCGAGCACTCAGGGAACTGTACAGCGCGATCAGCAGCGAGGAAACCGCACACCCAGAGGCAGCGTTTATCACGACCGGGGACTTTAATAAGGGAAACCTGAAGAAAGTCTCACCAAAACTCCACCAACACATCCATTTTAACACGCGTGGAGACCGGCTACTCGACCACTGTTACACCTCTTTCCGGGATGCGTACAAAGCCCTCCCCCGCGCCCCATTCGGCCAATCAGATCACTGCTCCATCCTGCTCCTGCCCGCCTACAGGCAGAAGCTGAAACAGGAAGCTCCAACCCGGAGGGCGGTGCACTGTTGGACGGACCAATCGGAGTCTGCGCTGCGGGACTGTTTTGATCACGCGGACTGGGAAATGTTTCACGTGGCCGCCAGAGACATTGATGAATACACAGACTCAGTCTGTGGATTTATCAGGAAATGCGTGGAAGATGTCGTCCCATCCAGAACAGTTAAATCCTTCCCAAATCAAAAACCCTGGATTAACGGAGATGTTCGCGCGGCACTGGCGGCACGGAACACCGCCTTTGCCTCCGCGAACACATCGGACTACAAACATGCACATTACCAACTCCGGAAGACGATCAAAGCAGCCAAACGTGAGTACAGGGACAGGGTGGAGCAACAGTTTGACAACCCTCGGAGTATGTGGCAGGGACTAAACACGATCACAGACTTTAGAGGGAAAACCAGCACACCGCAGACCACGGCCTCTCTGTGTGAGGATCTAAACGTATTCTACGCTAGATTCGACGCAGCGAACACCATGAGACCGGACAGTGTGCGCACCGCGGATGACGTCAGTGCGCACACTGTGTCTGAGGAGGATGTGCGGAAGTGCTTCAGGAAGGTGAACGCACGCAAAGCTACTGGTCCGGACGGGATTCCCGGCCGCGTCCTCAAGTCATGCGCGGCTCAGCTGGCTGGAGTGTTCACGCACATCTTCAACCTTTCCCTCTCTCTGTCTGTAGTCCCAGCCTGCTTCAAAATGGCCACCATCGTCCCTGTACCCAAATCCTCCACCATCTCCTCATTGAACGACTGGTGACCTGTAGCCCTGACCCCCATCGTAAGCAAATGCTTCGAGAAGCTGGTCAGGGACTTCATCTGCTCTGCACTACCCGACTCACTGGACCCTCTACAGTTTGCATACCGCCACAACAGGTCCACTGATGATGCCATAGCCCTGACACTACACACTGCCCTGTCACACCTGGAGAAGAGAGACACGTATGTGAGAATGCTGTTTGTAGATTACAGCTCAGCATTCAATACCATCGTTCCCTCGAAGCTGGACAGGAAACTGCAGGATCTAGGACTGAGCAGCTCCCTCTGCAGCTGGATCCTTAGCTTCCTGTCTGACAGACGCCAGGTGGTCAGACTGGGCAGCATCACCTCATCCCCCGTCACACTGAACACTGGTGCTCCACAGGGGTGTGTACTGAGCCCTCTCCTGTACTCACTCTACACCTACGACTGCACAGCCACTAACAGCTCCAACATCATTGTGAAGTTTGCGGACGACACTACAGTGGTGGGTCTTATCACCAACAGTGATGAGACGGCTTACAGGGAGGAGGTCAGCGCCCTGACCCACTGGTGTCAAGACAACCATCTCACCCTCAACGTCGCAAAGACAAAGGAGTTGATAGTGGACTTCCGGAGGTGCAGAGAAGTAATAATAATAATAATACATTTTATTTAAATAGCGCCTTTCAAAGCACCCAAGGACACTGTACAACAGATAAAAAACTGGAAATATACACAATGATAAAAATAGAGATAAAAGTTAAAACATACAGAAATTTAAGAATAGGCAATTTTAAACAGATGAGTTTTAAGGGTGGACTTAAAAAGAGAGAATGAGCTAATATTTCTGAAGTCCGGGGGTAGGGAATTCCAAAGTCGAGGGGCAGTGCAACTAAAGGCCCTCCCTCCCATTGTGATCAGACGAGCAGAGGGAACAGAGAGAGAAAGAGAAGATGAAGATCTGAGGCAGCGGGATGGGAGCTTCATCTGTAATAAGTCAGAGAGGTACGGTGGAGAGAGAGAATGAATAGCCTTGAATGTATACAGAATTATTTTAAAATGGATGCGAAATTTGACCGGGAGCCAGTGAAGTTGCTTCAGGATTGGGGAGATGTGGTGGGTAGAAGAAGTCCTAGTAATAATACGGGCAGCAGAGTTCTGGACACGTTGGAGCTTGTTGATAGATTTTTGTGTGAGGCCAAATAATAATGAGTTGCAGTAGTCAATCCTAGAAATAACAAGATTATGGATGAGAATGGCAGTGGCGTGAGGTGTGAGGAAGGGGCGGAGGCGATTGATGTTACGGAGTTGGAAATATGCTGCACGTGTAATATTATTGATATGCGAGTTAAAGGATAATGTGCTATCGAGAATGACACCCAAGCTTTTCACAGAAGGAGAGATAGGGACCAGCGAGTTATTGATGGTGAGAGAGAAATTGTTAATTCTGGATAGCAGTCGTTTGGTGCCAACCAGAAGAAGTTCTGATTTATTGCTGTTGAGTTTAAGAAAGTTGGAGGAGAACCAAGAATTAAGGGTTGGCAGGTGTAAACAAACCCCGGGGGGGTGGAGTCGTTGAGTTGCGAAAAGTCATTGGGCTGTTGCCATGTCTCAGTCAAGCAGAAAAAGTCAAACTTACGGTCTGTTAGGAGATCCTGGATGAGATGTCCTTTGTTCGTAAGCGAACGGATATTAAGCAGGCCGAAGTTGACAGGAATACTGTCGGACTGGATGAGAGTGTTAGCCGACCTAGGCAGACCAGTCAGAACATTGTGGTCAATAGACCTGCAGGGGTTCCGTTGAGAGCGACGAGAGGTGGACCAGAAGGACTGAATTGGTTTGGAATTATCCTGATGGGAATACCGACGGGAGCCTCGATGTACGTACTTTCGGCGAGGGAGGAAGGCAATGTCCGTGTGGAAATGAAGAGCAGCCAACGGCGGAGCAGCTAAAGAGAAGCGGAGCCGGAGGAGCTCATCAGCTGTATATTGATGAAGTCCAGTGCCGAGTCGGTAGATCGATGACATAAGGATCCAGACCCACACTGAGAGTACATAGATCCTGAAAGGCCACATCATGGACAGGAACAGCCGGGTAGGGACACCGGTGGGCCTTAGAAACAGGAGTAGGACAGAAGTCCAAAAGTCCAGAGTCCAGTAGCGTTAACGTTAGCGATAGTGGTGAGTGGCGGCCGGTGAGTAGCGGCAGCCAGTCGCGCCAGCGTTCACTCAACCGGAAGAGTACACACCCCCATCACCATCAACGGCGCTGCTGTGGAGAGAGTGAGCAGCTTCCGGTTCCTTGGAGTACATCTGGCTGAGGATCTTACGTGGTCAGTACACACAAACAAAACAGTGAAGAAGGCGCAGCAGCGCCTCTTCTTTCTCAGGAGACTGAAAAGATTCGGCATGAGCCCCCGCATCCTCAGGACCTTCTATCACTGTGCCATTGAGAGCATCCTCACTGGATGCATCACCACCTGGTATGGCAACAGCACCGCCTACAACTGCAAAGCTCTCCAGCGAGTAGTGCGGTGCTCTGAACGGATAATTGGAGGTGAGCTTCCCTCCCTCCAAGACATCTACAGGAAGCGCTGCCTGAGGAAAGCGGGGAGGATCATCAAGGACTCCAGTCACCCCAGCCATAAACTGTTCAGACTACTTCCATCAGGAAGGAGGTTCTGCAGCATCCGGTCCCGTACCAGCAGACTGAGAGACAGCTTCTTCCACCAGGCCATCAGACTGCTGAACACTTCATAGACACCTCAGCTTCACTACTGGAACTTCAACATTATGCACTCCATACTGTATATAAATGCCACTTGTTTTGCACATATTCAACTCTGTATATTTTATATATTTTATTATTATTATTATTATTATTTTTTTTTTTATTATTATTATTTTTTTACTATTTAATTTGTAAAAATGTGTATACACACACACACACACACACACACACGTAGGAAAATATTTAGTATACACATCCAGAAATGCATACACTATTATATATTGTACATATATTTATTAGTTTCAGGTCGGCCATTCTTGTATTTTGCTCGTTTGTGTTGTTGTGTTTGCACATCTCTGTTGCTTGTGGGGCTCGCACACAAGAATTTCACTCGCATGTGCTGTGCCAGTGTGCCTGCACATGTGATGTGACAATAAAAGTGATGACTGTACCTGTGTGCCAAGTTTCATCCAGATTTCACTGTAAAATTCCTCAGAAATTAAAGGACATTTATATACAATTCAATACAGTCAATACAATAGAATTATGTCAATTTTCAAAAATTCATTAAAAATCATCCTGAGTAGTTGAGGTCCAACTTTCAACACATTCCTCCTCTGGGACACCTACTGTACCTGTGTGCCAAGTTTCATCCAGATTCACTGTAAAATTCTTCAGAAATTAAAGGACATTTATATACAATTCAACACAGCCAATACACTACAATTATGTAAATTTCGAAAATTCATTAAAAATCATCCTGAGTAGTTGAGGTCCAACTTTCAACACATTCCTTCTCTGGGACACCTACTGTACCTGTGTGCCAAGTTTCAGCCAGATTCACTGTAAAATTCCTCAGAAATTAAAGGACATTTATATACAATTCAATACAGTCAATACAATAGAATTATGTCAATTTTCAAAAATTCATTAAAAATCATCCTGAGTAGTTGATGTCCAACTTTCAACAGATTCCTCCTCCGGGACACCTACTGTACCTGTGTGCCAAGTTTCAGCCAGATTCACTGTAAAATTCTTAAAAAATTAAAGGACATTTTTATTCAACGCAATACAGCCAATACAATAGAATTATGTCAATTTTGCAAAATTCATTAAAAATCATCCTTAATAGTTGAGGTCCAACTTTCAACAGATTCCTCCTCTGGGACACCTGCTGTACCTGTGTGCCAAGTTTCATCCAGATTCACTGAAAAATTTCTTAGAAATTAAAGGACATTTATATGCAATTCAATACAGTCAATACACTACTATTATGGAATTTTCAAAAATTCATTAAAAATCATCCTGAGTAGTTGAGGTCCAACTTTCATCACTTTCTTACTCTGGGTGCCCTACTGTAACTCTGGGCCAAGTTACATCTCAATTCACTGTAATCTTTATCAAAAATTGAAAGAACAATTATGTCAATGCTGGATGTGTGTCCTTTCAAAGTGACACTAAATAACAGAACTCAGGCACATCAGGGAATAATCCAAAAGGCGGATTTATTAAACAAAAACAACATACAAAATATCTCTAACCCATACTACATAACCTAAAAAGAAACAAAGGGACACTTAGAAGCACAAGAAAACAATACTGAAAGGGCAAGAGACACAGTCCAATCATAATCCACAACTAAAATGCCAAAAGAACAAGTCATCCCACATAGCAGACGGGTCTTGCCTGGATCTGGTGTCAAGCCGGCACTGCTGGCTGACTTCTGGCATGGTAAGATGGCACTGTTTATGTGATGGCATGCCACATTTGGCCTGATTGGGTGAATGTGACATGTTGTATAGAGCACTTTGAGTAATATGGGTGAGTAAAAAAAGCGCTGTGTAAGAATCAGTCCATTCACTGTCTGAACAGAGTTTCGTCATGTTACTTTTGCACTATTATGTTCCAGCACATGTTGTTATTACATGGCTTACATGGCTACGGTACACATTAGGCTGACATCTGGGGCCAGAGCTGAAACTGTTCTGGGCCAGCACAGGGCCAGCAGTGTGTCTGCAACTGTGTGGGCCACCTCTGGTAAACCAGATCTGGGCCACCAGAGGGCCGTCATTCTTTGCGGTACGCAGGCCATGTGTAAGCACATTGTGTGTGACAGATCCAGGCCATACCAATTTTGCTATGTGGGAGGAATTATGTAAAAATAGAAACATAAAAATGAAAATGAACATGAAGTAAAATGTACTGAAAAGAACATCAGTATGGCCATCATTATTTGCTTGGAAAGTCTAAAGTTCCATGGCTTTGAACAGCCAGAGAACGCAATGCCCAGCTTAGAGTGACTAAAAGTAACTTCTTTTAACATTCTGTCATTCTGCTTCTATATCAAAAATCCACTAAAAATAGTCATTTGAAAAAAAATATTCGCCACATTTCATCAGTTTGGGTTCCTCTGTTTATAGCAATTTTTAGAAAAGAACCCAATACCTTTGTCACTACAGTGGGGCAAAAAAGTATTTAGTCAGCCACCGATTGTGCAAGTTCCCCCACTTAAAATGATGACAGAGGTCACTAATTTGCACCAGAGGTACACTTCAACTGTGAGAGACAGAATGTGAAAAAAAAATCCATGAATTCACATGGTAGGATTTGTAAAGAATTTATTCGCAAATCAGGGTGGAAAATAAGTATTTGGTCACCTCAAACAAGGAAAATCTCTGGCTCTCACAGACCTGTAACGTCGTCTGTAAGAAGCTTTACTGTCCCCCACTCGTTACCTGTATGAATGGCACCTGTTTGAACTCATCATCTGTATAAAAGACACCTGTCCACAGCCTCAAACAGTCAGACTCCAAACTCCGCCATGGCCAAGACCAAAGAGCTTTCGAAGGACACCAGGAAAAGTATTGTAGACCTGCACCAGACTGGGAAGAGTGAATCTACAATAGGCAAGCAGCTTGGTGTGAAAAAATCAACTGTGGGAGCAATCATCAGAAAATGGAAGACATACAAGACCACTGATAATCTCCCTCGATCTGGGGCTCCACGCAAGATCTCATCCCGTGGGGTCAAAATGATCATGAGAACGGTGAGCAAAGATCCCAGAACCACACGGGGGGACCTGGTGAATGACCTGCAGAGAGCTGGGACCAAAGTAACAAAGGTCACCATCAGTAACACACTACAACGGCAGGGAATCAAATCCCGCAGTGCCAGACGTGTTCCGCTGCTGAAGCCAGTGCATGTCCAGGCCCGTCTGAAGTTTGCCAGAGAGCACATGGATGATACAGCAGAGGATTGGGAGAATGTCATGTGGTCAGATGAAACCAAAGTAGAACTTTTTGGTATAAACTCAACTCGTCGTGTTTGGAGGAAGAAGAATACTGAGTTGCATCCCAAGAACACCATACCTACTGTGAAGCATGGGGGTGGAAACATCATGCTATGGGGCTGTTTTTCTGCCAAGGGGACAGGACGACTGATCCGTGTTAAGGACAGAATGAATGGGGCCATGTATCGTGAGATTTTGAGCCAAAACCTCCTTCCATCAGTGAGAACTTTGAAGATGAAACGAGGCTGGGTCTTCCAACATGACGATGATCCAAAACACACCGCCCGGGCAACAAAGGAGTGGCTCCGTAAGAAGCATTTGAAAGTCCTGGAGTGGCCTAGCCAGTCTCCAGACCTCAACCCCATAGAAAATCTGTGGCGGGAGTTGAAAGTCCGTGTTGCTCGGCGACAGCCCCAAAACATCACTGCTCTCGAGAAGATCTGCATGGAGGAATGGGCCAAAATACCAGCTACTGTGTGTGCAAACCTGGTAAAGACCTATAGTAAACGTTTGACCTCTGTTATTGCCAACAAAGGTTATGTTACAAAGTATTGAGTTGTATTTTTGTTATTGACCAAATACTTATTTTCCACCCTGATTTACGAATAAATTCTTTACAAATCCTACCATGTGGATTCATGGATTTTTTTTTCACATTCTGTCTCTCACAGTTGAAGTGTACCTCTGGTGCAAATTACTGACCTCTGTCATCATTTTAGGTGGGGGAACTTGCACAATCGGTGGCTGACTAAATACTTTTTTGCCCCACTGTATACAGTTGTACAGTGAGATACAGAGCATCTCCTACTCATTGCAAACATCCTGGGGGGGGGGGGGGGGCTCTATCCGCCTTAGTGCAGCTGCCATACCATACTGTGATGCAGTAAGTTAGTAGGCTCTCAATGGGCGAGTGGTGGAAGGTCAGCAGAGGATGTCTGGGATGATTGCATTAAAGGCTGAGCTGTAGTCCACAAAGAGCATTCTGGCATAGCTCTGCCGCTGTTCTAGGTGACTCAGCACCGAGTGGAGGGTGATGGCATCTTCTGTGAATCTGTTTCCGTGGTATGCAAACTGGTGGGGGTTGAATTCTGGGGGGAGGTAATCCTTGGTGTGCTGAAGGACTAGTCTCTCAAAGCATTTTATGATTACCGGTGTGAGGGCCACAGGACAATGACAGTTCAGGCTGGTGATGGGAGACTTTTTTGGCACTGGGATGATTGTGGCTGATTTTAGACAGAATCAGAATCAGAATCAGAATACTTTATTCATCCGAGGGAAATTAGGGTTACAGCAGGCATCACGCTAATGGCGCATGCGCACTTACAAAGGAACCTTCTAACCAACTTTACACAAACATCACATTGGGCAGACATGTCAGAAGGTAGGCTGATAGGAAAAAACAACGAAAATACACTACATGAGGTAAGAGGAGGAGAAAAAAAACTCCACTCAGACTGAGCTCCTAGTGGGAGAACAGTTTGATAACAGAAAAAACACCTCAGCACAAAAGCACATGACTATCAATACACCATAGAAACACAAGACAAGCAACAGGGGCGGGTAAAGGGAGCCGGTGTAGACAGCGCATCCGGTCCTGCAGCATCTGTGCTGGTCCAGTTGACTGCTATCTTCCCGGTAGGGCACAAGCATCGAAGGCGTTGGAAAGGGAGGGGGGATGAGTGAGTGCTTATCAGTGTAAGTGTGTGTGTGTGTGTGCGTGTCCATAGTTTAGCTGAGACAGTGTCCTTTGGCCTATCAGGCTAAGTAAACAGTCCTCCAGCCAATCCAGGTGTCCTTGCATGGGACGGGAAGAATAGCCGTAACACAGTCGTTATCAGGGAGTGATTGTTCGGCTCCAGCCTTGGGCCTGCAGCTGGCGCCGTTATGGGGTCCGCAATCTCAATGTTGATTTTGTAAATTTCCATGCGAGCAGCCCAGGAGAATTTTCAGGCTGCCCTAACACTCGATCTCGATCTCCCGTTGGAGAGCTGCGAGCCTCCCCATGATGGTATCAAACTTCTGTTCCATGGTGTTGTCATTCTTTCAATTCTGAGACCTCACAGCTGCAGTGATCCGTTCCGTGATGTCGTCCAACTGTCGCTCAAGGGTCTCATTTTGAGCAGGCCTCTCTCTGATGTATCCCCCCATACGCTCAATGTTGTTGCTTTGAGCCTTCACAGCAGCTGTAAGCATCTCCAATGTGTTGACCATATTACGTTCGTTGTGAGAGGTCGTGCCTCGTCCCATCGCTTCAATTCCAGCGGGCAGCCTTGGGGGGGTTTGAACAGCCGGTTCCGCTCTCTTATTTCTCCGATAAACCAGGGCCAAGCCAACTCCGATCAGCACGAACCCTGTTATCATGGTTCCGAATATTTAGATGTCTTCAGCGTCCTCGATCGACAGTTCCGCCAGACACATGACAGGATGGGATGGCTGCTTGATCCAGTGAGAGGTTGAAGATTCTGGTGAAGATCAGGGTGAGCTGGCGGGCACATGGTCTTAGCACTTTACCACGTATTCCGTCTGGACCGGCCGCCTTCCTGGGGTTCACTGCTAGGAACACACATCTGACATCGTGCTCCGTTACAGTGAATGGAGCGGTGCAGGAACCAGGTGGGGATGGGAGCAGGGCTGAGGCAGATGAATGCTGCTGTTGTGGTGTTTCAAAGCGGGCGAAGAAGCTGTTTATTTCCTCTGCTAGCTGCACACTCAGGTTTTCTGTTTTCACAGTTCTGCCTCTGTGGTTTATGATGTCTATTATTCCTTGCCACACCTCTCGTGTGTTGATGCTGGACAGCTGGGACCCCTTTTCAGGTCAGCTCGAGCAGACCTGTACAGAGCTCTGTCAACAGACCTAAAGTCGGCATTGTGGGCTTTGAGGAGTGTGCAGACCTTGCTGGTCATCCAGGGTTTTTGGTTTGGGAAAACCTGAATGCTTTTGTCCACAGTCACATTTGCAATACAGAACTTGATATAGTCCAGTACTGATCCTGTGAATGTTTCTAATGCAATATATTATACTTTACCAATGTAACGCTGCATGCCAAATCAATTTTGAAAATATCTGTAAATTTTGCATTGAAAAATGCAGGTATCTTTCCGATTTATTTTTATGTTGTCTAAAATGTATTAAAAGTATAAGCATGAAAAATTCCAAGAGTGCAATAAAAAATATAACCAAACAAGCTTAATTTATAGTTTGAAGTACAGAAGATAATGAAAATATATAAATAACTCCCTATTAATCCCCATATCCAAGTATCAAGACGTGTAAAAACAAATTACATTCTTTCCTCAGTTTCTATTAATAAGACTTACATTTACATTCAATTATTAAAAATTATATACATTATTCATAAGGAGACAAAGAATTCAGAAACAACATGGAGAATGTTTTGATGCATGCTCAATCATCCAGGTAATTAAATCCCTAAAGGTTGATTCTGTTCATCTGGAGGTAGCGTTTTCAATGGGAGAAAAGTTTTGTCACTCATCCAAGTGACTTCTGCAGTCTCAGCTGACTGCAGGTTTCCCTAATCTTATAATACTAATAATAATAATGGATTCCATTTATATAGTGCTTTTCGAGACCCTCAAAGCGCTTTACAATTCCACTATTCATTTACACACGGGTGGAGGCAGCTACAGTTGTAGCCACAGCTGCCCTGAGGCAGACTGACAGAAGCGAGGCTGCCATATCGCGCCACCGGCCCCCTGTGGCCAACACCAGTAGGTTTTAGATGAAGTGTCTTGCCCAAGGACACAACGACCGAGACTGTGGGAGCCGGGGCTCAAACCGGCAACCTTCCAATTACAAGACGAACTGCCAACTCTCATTATGCAATGTACTGTTTAAAAGAAAAAACTTTTTTTTTGCCTTGACAACATACATTCATCTTCATTTCAAATAAGTAGTTATTTTTCACACAGAGAGCAATACCATTCTCCAGCCTCTGCTGTCCAAAACTACTCTGTATTGATCTGGAGGCACTGTGTGTGAAACCACTTTAAATAGCTCTCATGCAGAAACAAAGCAATTGTATAAAAGGAAGTGAGGGAATGGAGCTATAAATAGATTAATATAGAGATATGAAAATAAACTTATATATAGACATAGGAGCACAAGTCTTAACATTAATGTTTCTGGGATATAATAAACAATATAAGCATACAGGTGTTGTATTGCATTGTATATAGAATTCGACTTTATTGTCATTGCACATGTCACAGGTAAAAGGCAACAATATGCAGTTTGCATCCATCAAGAAGTATATATTGTAATAGATGTATTATAATATGTATTAGCAATAATATAGGTATGCAAGTATATTACAGAAATGGGTCTATTATGGTATGTTATAATGTACACGTATGAAGTAAGTTATGAATATGCTATAACTATAAGTATGTACAGGCTGTAGTGAGTACAAGCTATGTACAGGATATAAATATGAAAAAACTATACAGAAGTATGAGATATACAGCTATACAGAAATGTGAACTATGCAGGTTATAAACAGTTGTAGAATTAAAAATTATCGTATTGTACCGAATGATGTGAGCTGCATCCACAGAAGAGAGGCCTGAGAGATGAAGACTCTGATTCCTGTTCAACATTAAAATTCTATAGGAACCACAAGTACACCTAATATTCCAAAATTAAAATCTGGATTTCAAAGCGAGTCAGTGAAGAAAAGCAAATATGCTGTCTCTTTATAGTCCCTGTCATGACTCTCTCAGCAGCACTTTTGATCCATCAATATTAAACAATTATTGATGCAGCAGATTGAGATGAAACCTGGCCCAGAGGTACAGTAGGTGTCCCAGAGAAGGAATGTGTTGAAAGTTGGACCTAAACTATTAAGGATGATTTTTAATGAATTTTTGAAAATTGACATAATTGTAGTGTATTGGCTGTATTGCGTTGAATATAAATGTCCTTTAATTTCTGAGGAATTTTACAGTGAATCTGCCTGAAACTTGGCACACAGGTACAGTAGGTGTCCCAGAGAAGGAATGTGTTGAAAGTTGGACCTCAACTACTCAGGATGATTTTTAATGAATTTCTGATTTTTCCATAATTGTAGTGTACTGGCTGTATTGCGTTGAATATAGGTTTCTTGTAACTTCAGAGTAATTTTACAGTGAATCTGGATGAAACTTGGCACACAGGTACAGTAGGTGTCCCAGAGGAGGAATGTGTTGAAAGTTGGACCTCAACTACTCAGGATGATTTTTAATGAATTTCTGAATTTTCCATAATTGTATTGACTGTATTGGGCTGTTTCATTGTAATTTGTGTGCGCGCGTGACTGTGCGCGCGCGCGTCTAGGCTTTCAATCGGCATATAAAGCGAAAAGGCGCTACCGTAAAGACTGGTGTAAAAGCGCAAGGAAATTTATGCGGCGGATAAGAGGTGGCTGGCTTGACCGCGGCTCACAAATGACGGCTCACTTTACCGCGGTGGGATTCTCTGGGTGGCCTGAGCAGCATCTAATAACCAGCCTGCAAAATAAAACAAAATGAAAACAAACCAACAAACATGAAAACACCAGACACTATAATACAAACTTATAATTTGCACCGATGTTTGTTAGGTTTTGTATTGTTGATTGTCATTTATGGTTAGAAATATCCACTTATATATGCTTAGAGTTTTATAATTAGTTTTAGATCGGTAGAGGTTTGATCCTTGATTGTCTGCAAACTTTGTGTGCATTCCAGAGCACTCTGGGAGCATGGGAGAGGTCGTACCTTGTGTTATTGTTTTATGGTAGGATAAACGTATCTATACCTGTGAACGTATCTGTACCCATCTAAGTGCCTTTTGTTTAGATGAACTGGTGGACTTCCAGACCAGCAGGTTTAGGGAAGTCTTTATGGGGTCATACTCTGGACCCCCCCACCCCCACCCCACACACACACACACACACACACACAGGCAAGGTACTCTTTGTTTGTATGTAGACGTCATATGTTAATGAACCTATGCATATTCATGTAACCTCAATAAAAGAGCAGGGTTACAGGGGAGCGGACGAGAGCAATTGGAGTCAAGCGAAGGAAAGGTGTTTGTCCGGTTCTCTCCCGTGCACGAGAAACATGAAGAACTTTGCCTACTTGTGTCTTGCTTGCTGTGTAATTATATTGTCTTCAACGTTCCAGCGAATAGGTTCAAGCTACAAACCTATCAATGTTTTTTTTCGAAATTCTATAAACTGAGCGCGAGAGCCCTTGGTGCGCCTGCTCGCCGCTGAACTGAAAGTAAACTTATTGTCATCTCTACAAACTACACCACTACAAACGGAGGGGGCTGCTTCCAAATAGAGCACATTTCATTCATAATGTTGTAAATCTAAGCCCATTATGTATTCATGAATCCTGGGTTGTGCAAAATCCCAGAGATAATCCCTAGACAAAGTATATCTGTGAACTAAGGTGTTGGTCTATTAGGTTATGTTGTGGTGATCCTCGGGTTGGGGGATGGGTGTTCATACTGGAGTGCAAAATTAAAACCAATGGAAGATGGACAAGAAAAGTTCAAAGCCATCAGGTGCTCAGTTTAGAAAAAAGAGAAAAGAAGAGGAGAAACTAGCAAAAGATACAGGTAAGCTGGTATGTCATTGGATAATGGCCGTTCATGTATCCTGAAACCATCAGAATCAGAATCAGAATACCTTATTAATCCCTAAGGAAATTATGTGGGTTATAGTTGCTCCAAGAAGAAATTGTAAAAATAGTAACAGTAACAGACTAAACTCCAAACAATACATTATGTTACAGATTTTACACATTTAAGAAATGGCACTAATATATACAGATCACTCACTTATAAATATCAAGGATTAACAGAGGTGATTATAAGTAAATATCAAGAAAACTGACAAAAATATTAGTAGTAGAATATTTAGTAGAGTAGTAGAGTAGAAAAGAGTGTGTGTAAAAAGGGTGTAACTATTGCAGGGTTCACAGTGTGTTAGATGGAGGTTTTGCACTGGGAGATGGACACAGGCAGGAATGATTTCCTGTGTCATTCGGTGGTGCTTTTTGGTAATCTCTTTTTTTTTTTTTTTTTTTTTTTTTTTGGCCTGTCCCGTTTGGCTCTTTTGCCATCAGAATTGTTGTCTAAAGGCAAAGAAAGATGCCCAACGGATTTACTTTACCAAACTAACCATCCCAGCCTTGCCGTAATGGTCCATTTGATTCACCTGTTTATTTTATTTTCACTTACTGAATACGGGACAGACTTGACTGGGGGAAAGAAGGGGAGAAAGAAAGAAGGAAAGAGAAACAGCTGAGAAGAGGGACGGGGGAGAAGGGCAAAAGACAAAAACCAACAGAACGGGCAGAGAAAAAAAAATGCATATATCGATCACCTGGATCACCTGCTGAGAAAGAAAAAAGAAAGCAAGCAGAAGAGAACAAGAGTAATAGAATAAACAACATCACAATGATATATGGGAATATGACAGTAAATACTAAATATTAAACATTATTGTGCAGCACATAAGATCAACAGAACACAGTGTGCTTTGAGGTAGGAGCCAAAAAGGGTGTAGTTTGTGGGTGTGATCACCCGTGTGTACACCTGTGAGCATGGACGCGCTTGTTTTTTGTTTTTTAAAAGGTTCCTTCATGTAATAATCTGCTAGAGGGTGTGGGGGGGCCACAGCCCCGTCCTCCAGGGCGTGAAGCAGGTGTGGAGGAGATCAAAACTCCAGACATCCAGAGGCCCCCAGAACACAAGAGACCAAGGAAGACCAACAGAGGGGCAGCTGCG
Organism: Simochromis diagramma; assembly: GCF_900408965.1. Lineage (NCBI taxonomy): Eukaryota > Metazoa > Chordata > Actinopteri > Cichliformes > Cichlidae > Simochromis > Simochromis diagramma. The sequence goes on along the minus strand of NW_024386933.1, from coordinate 39,818 downwards.
CCACTGTCCCGGAAAGAGCTGAGGAGAGTCCCAGATGAGGGCTCACTCAGCAGCCGCGGAGCAGAAACCAGGGGGAGTTGCAGTGACGCGCCCATGAGCTCCGCCGGCAGCCAGCTTTTTGGTAATCTCAGTCTCACACTGAACGTGGTCATGTGACTGGCCAGTACGTCATGGAGTGGGTGGGAGGTATTGTCCATGATTGTTCTTATCTTGCGTGGGGGTGTTCACACAGGGCACCAAACAGGCTAGGACCACCACTGTTTATATCTGACCCAGATAAACTGTAGGTCATAACTTCTTAAATGCCAGTAACGACTAACGCGTTCCTGATTTTGGCATAATAACTAGTTACCGTGCTCGTTACCACAATAATAACGTAGTTACTGTAACGTGTTACTTAATAACGCGTTAGTCCCAAGACTGGTCATTACAGAGTAATGGATTCTTTGCGTGTTCATGCAAACCAGTGTGGAGCAAAGCACCCTGAACATCTCAGATCGACACAGCTCAGTAAACATGTTGCCACACTCTCACAAGTCCTTTATTAGAAAAACAATGAACTTGATCAGGCTGCAGATTTCCTGGGTTATGATATCCATGATATCAAGTTCTACAGATTACCAGTTCCTGCAACACAGCTGGCCAAGATTTCCAAACTGCTTTTATCACTGGAGAAAGGACATCTTTACCAGATCCAGAGGAAATCACTGGATGAGATCGAAGTTGAAAGTTTGTATTGAATGTTAAGGTTCAAATATTGAGGAAGGAGAGTACAAACAACCAGGTCCAGAAGATCTTGGTCAAACAATTGATTTTAATGAATACACGCGTGGGAAGACCACTCTGTACGCAGACAGGGATTGATCTTCGACTTAATCAAAGCATAAACAGATTTAAATTAATCAGGGTTTAAATTAATGACGCCCCTTCATACGTCACAGACAGAATATATACATACAGTACGTCAAATCAAAAAATGGAAGGTGTATGGCTGTCTGTCATACACCTTCCATCTCCATGATGAGAAGAACTCCTCTAGGGTTCAGGAAAGGGGAGTAGGGTGGCAGACAGACGTTTAAAAAGTGGTCACTCTTGGTGGTGAACCACTCTCTGATTTGGTGTGTTTTGTGGAAGCGGACGTTGTCCCAAATGATCACATACATGTGATGTGCTAGCCTAGGATGGTGTTGTTGACGGTCCAGTAGGATGTCTTTTAGCTCCTCTAGGAAGGTGAGGAGACGTTGGGTGTTGTAAGACCCAAGGACAGCATGCCGGTGGACAAGCCCCTCCGTACCCATAGCTGCACAAAGAGTAATATTACCCCCCATTGGCCAGGAACCTCAGTGATGGTTCTTTGGCCAATGATGTTACGGCCTCTTCGCCTTCGTTTCTGGAGGTTGAAGCCAGCCTCATCCAGGAAGAGGTACTCATGGGGTCTGGCCATCGCGTCCAACTGCATTATCCTCTGTGAACATGGAAAAGCGTACAGGTGTTCAGAACGGTCAATCGGGTAGCACAGTATTGTCCAGAAGTAATGTAGGCCACTAAGCAACACAGTATGTCCACTAACTGTACTGTGGACATGGATGTATACGTACTTGCACATACTCGTAACGTTGTTCTATGTGTCGCGCAGAGTTGCGCTCAAAGGGAACCCTGTAGACCTGTTTCATCCTCATCTGTTGTCCATCTATTGTGGACATGCTGACAGCATCAATGTTCTCAAAGTTTACATTATCTGCAATGAATTTGTCTCTGATCTCTCGGAGTCTAATGCAGTTGTTCTCACGGACCATATCTGCAATGAGGGTTTCTTGTGCCTCTGTGAATATGGCAACCCTCCCACCTCTATGTGGCATTCCTTCAGCTCTAAAGAAAGAAACATGTGTTGTCAATTGATTGATTTATATGTAAAACTACATGTAAAGTAACAGGCCTGTAAAACTGTAGTGTGACAAAGAAAGCAATAGCGTACTATACCTGTTGTGTTGTCTAAATGCCTTGATAATGGTGGCCACGGTGAACCTACTCAGGTTTGGATGTACTCTTTGTCCCGCTTCAGCCATTGTCATGCCATGGACAATGACATGATCAATTACTGTTGCTCGCATATCATCTGTTATGATGGTGCGAGGTTGTCTTCTTCTCCCACCTGGACCTTCTCCTCTCTCTTGTTGGCCTCCTTCTCTTCCTCCTCTACTCCGAACTCCTCTTCTTCTTAGGCCTTCACCTCTTCCTCCTCTGATCTCAACCCCTCTTCCTCTTTGGCCTGCAGCTCTTCTCCTTCCGCACGCTCGAATGCCTTCATCCATTGTGATTGTTTGGCATCTTCACCAAACTATGCTTTTATAGGTGGGGTCACATCATTAGCAACAGGTGTCTTCAATTTTGAGTCGTTGTGTGTAGTGACTGACGCCAGGTGTGTTCCCTGTGTTCAAAGATTGGTGACTGTGGCAAGCATTTTGCATCACATGGGCTTTCATTTGAGAATATGGGCAGAGTTGTTTTGCAACATGTGTTTTGGCAAGGAAAAATGTGTTTAGATTTATGAGTACAGAGGGTTGTGTTTTGTGAATTCTGTCTTCATGTGACATGTGTTTATGGTACTGGAATATGGTGGCTACATTTAGTAAATGTGTTTAGACTACTGGTCATTTGGGTTACAGGATTGGCTTTTGTGTTTTAACATTTGAGAAAAACTGTAATGCAAAAACAGAATCTATTGCACACCTGAAGTTGAATTCTATTCTAATTCTATTCTATTCTAAAAGTATTCTGCGAAATCATAATGGCAGTCAGTCAGCCTTTGGGTTGGGACTACTCTCACTCAAATGCTTCTAGATCAAACAGTAAGCATCTCTTCTCTTATACACTCAACAAAAATATAAACGCAACACCTTTGTTACTGCTCCCATTCCCCATGGGATGGACGTAGACACCTAAAATTCATTCCAGATACACAATATAACCATCCCTCCCAAACAGTGGTCACAAATCAGTCCAAATGTGTGGTAGTGGGCACATCTGCTATATTGAGGTAATCCATCCCACCTCACAGGTGTGCCACATCAGGATGCTGATCTGAAATCATGAGTAGTGCACAGGTGTACCTCAGACTGCCCACAACAAAAGGCCACCCTGGAATGTGCAGTTTTGTCTCACAGCAAAATGCCACAGATGCCACAAGCAATGAGGGAGCGTGCAATTGGCATGCTGACAGCAGGAATGTCAACCAGATCTGTCGCCCGTGCATTGAATGTTCATTTCTCAACCATAAGCCGTCTCCACAGGCGTTTCAGAGAATATGGCAGCACATCCAACCGGCCTCACAACCGCAGACCTCGTGTAACCACACCAGCCCAGGACCTCCACATCCAGCAGGTTCACCTCCAAGATCGTCTGAGACCAGCCACCCAGACAGCTGCTGGAACAATTGGTTTGCACAACCAAACAATGTCTGCACAAACTGTCAGAAACCGTCTCAGGGACGCTCAACTGCATGCCCGTCATCCTCATCGGGGTCTTGACCTGACTCCAGCTCGTCGCCGTAACAGACTTGTGTGGGCAAATGCTCACATTCGATGGCGTCTGGCACGTTGGAGAGGTGTGCGCTTCACGGATGAATCATGGTTCACATTGTTCAGGGCAGATGGCAGCTGAGAATGTCCCAGTTCTTGCATGGCCAGCATACTCACCGGACATGTCACCCATTGAGCATGTTCGGGATGTGCTTGACCGGCGTATACGACAGCGTGTACCAGTTCCCACGAATATCCAACAACCTCGCACAGCCATTGAAGTGGAGTGGACCAACATTCCACAGGCCACAATTGACAATCTGATAGACTCCATGCGACGATGTGTTGCACTGCATGAGGCAAATGGTGGTCACACCAGATACTGACCGGTTCTGGGTCCCCAGACCCCCAATAGCGCAAAAAACTGCACATTCCAGGGTGGCCTTTTGTTGTGGGCAGTCTGAGGTACACCTGTGCACTACTCATGATGTCAGATCAGCATCCTGATGTGGCACACCTGTGAGGTGGGATGGATTATCTCAATATAGCAGATGTGCCCACTACCACACATTTGGACTGATTTGTGACCACTGTTTGGGAGGGATGGTTATATTGTGTATCTGAAATGAATTTTAGGTCTCTACGTCCATCCCATGGGGAATGGGAGCAGTAACAAAGGTGTTGCATTTATATTTTTGTTGAGTGTATAATTCCCATTTAACATGCTGGTGTACATGTGTGGAAATGTGAGGGAGCGATGATGAGAGGGAAAAAAGGGAACACGATCATGATGCACACATGCCAAGGTGGTGTTGTGGCGACTGCGAGCTCAAAAGCTCTTACAATTTCTTCCAGTTTCACCCATATCTAGTTCAAAACTATGCTGATTACCAAGGAGGCACCCAGGTCCATTATACTCCAGACAAAGACATGGTTCAGTGTAAAATAGTTTATTGATTCACATATACATCTCATCTCTACACACACTAAGGTGCATGCAAACCAGACCACCAAGGTTACGCCCACTTTGGGCTTTCAGCTTTGAATAAGGAAAACAGAAGTTTTGAATATTCAAAACATGAAAAAATTTATCATCTTTACTCTCTGTAGTTACTGCAGAAACACACCAGCGATTTGCAGCTTCAATAAGGGCCTCCTATCAGTGGTGTGACACAAAAATAAGAATTTACAAATCATTCAGAAAGAATGAAACACAAAATAAACTGCCAAGCCATATCTCAGTTCGGGATATCTCCTTCAGACGAATTCTCAGACTGAGCGCCTCAATCAGGAGGTAGAAGCCATTCTCCGCTGTGTCACTACCCAGAACCCGGTCTCCTGGTACACTTACTTTCCATGGGTCGGATATGTTCACAACACACTCACTTCTTCAGCTTTCAGGTCTCTCTCCATTTGAGGCATCTTTAGGTTATAAACCCCTGTTGTTCCAAGAGCAGGAGACTGAAATTGCTGTGCCGTACAACATCACCTTCAGTGCTACTGCCAGGCTTGGTCATGGACACGGGAGGCCCTGCTTTGTTCGGTGACACAGCAGCTTCATTACGTCAACCAACAGCATACACCGGCTCCTACATACTCCCACAAGAGTTATGGCTGCCTGCAAAAGATAAATTCCCCTCTGGGCATCTTCTCGCAAACTTTCACCTCATTTCATCGGCACGTTCAAGATTGACAAAATACTAAGTCCTACAGGTGTCATGCTCAAGCTTTCACTCATTTATGCAGGTTCATCCCATGTTACACATGCCCCAAATAAAACTGTTGATTTCATGTCCTCTGTGCCCACGTTATGACCCCTTGCCTCCCACCCAGCTCATCCACAGAAAGCCGGCCTACTCAGTCCGGCGTGTCTTAGATGTGCAACAGGAGGGCAAGGGTCAGTTCTAGTTGACTGGAAGGGATACAGACTGGAGGAGAAATCGCAGGTTTGTCGATTTTGATTTTAGACCCTGCTTTAACCTCCGATTTTTTCAAGTCACAACAAACAGTTCAAAGCAGGAAATAAAGTGGCTGTTCACAGCGCCGATAAAGCAAGTCTTTACAAATAAAGTTGCTCCACCATTTTCCTTCTTGCTGTCAAACCACTGTCCAAAGATTTAGACCCCCTGTGTCATTTTCAGCTGTGAACACGTTATCACCACAGAGACACTCAAAGTGATTTGATAGAAACCCCAGTCCCCAATGAAATACTAGCCACAGAACCTCAGCCATCTCTTCTTCCTCCTTTTCTGTGAAAACCATTAAACTCTACAGTACACTCTGAATTTTTCAGGGTAAAGTCCTTCACTGATTTCTGTGCAAACCTAACACACTGCTGACTGTTTTATAACTACATCCATTTTGACCTTTGACCTACTTCAGTCTGCTTTTGTGGAAAGTATCATCATCATCATCATTATTTTGACATTTATCCCATTTCATCTGAGATATTATGTGTGAAGAGTATCATTATTATTGACACCATAATCATCAGTGTGTTTATTAATATCAAAGGTATGTGAGCAGCTTAGTTGTACCAAAGCAACATATCATCTCTTTGTAAACCATTCTGTGTGTGTGCGCGCGGGGGGGTTATATAGTTTTAATATAATGCTTATTCATTTATGTCCTTTTTATTCATTTATATCCTTTTTTATTAAGCTTTGAGTAGTGGCATTTGATTAAAACATTTATTCATTATATTACACATATAGTTTCAATTATGTTATTACACATATTGCAAAATGTACTTACAGAAGAGTTGGCCTTCTGTCTGGTAAGAGGTTACAAGCTTTATCTGACGAGGTGAGAGGTGAGATAGAGTTCAGTGAGGTCGAGACAGTTTGCTTGCACACACAGACAGTATATAGACTCATTTCTAGGTAAGAGTTCAGACATATTTTGATTGTAATTGCATCTGTGCCTGCATAAGCGACAGTTTCTTGTAGGATGTGCTTCTGATGTTCCAGAGATAAGCGAGAGCAATAAGATCAACAGGAAGCACCTGGCGTGGAGACGGAGAAAATGTTCTTTTTGAATGTGTCAGAAGTTGTCAACAGAAGAGTTGTGGTTATTGTAACTTATGCATGTTATGTATCTGCTTTGACGCTTTGAAGGGGCGTGATACTCTGACGTATAAAAACATTTTTAGTATGCTTTCTTGGGGGATTTATGCTGAGGATTGTGACGGTGTATTTCCTCCACACGTGTGTTTAATAAAATCATTGTTTTGACGCACTTGGACACGTGGTCGTTTGTCTCTCACCTCAATCACAAATCAGGACAGTTGACCTGTCACAGTACCTGGGATACAGGGACATTTGGACATTTTGCAGTGTATTGTGGTGTCCCCCTAAAACATGACTTGTAAGTATATTTTTTAGTGTCTAAATAATACTTTTTACAGGTAACACCTCCCAGACACTGCATGCTTAACATTAAGCAAGTAAATATGAAGAGGGAATAAAAACACAAAAGTAAACCTTTTTAAGGTAAAGAAGAAAGTGTAGTTGCGTTAATCGTGGTGGCCCTGTTAACACATTTAAGTCATGCAACGTGCAACGCTGACAGCCCTAACATAAAAGCAAGGGGTATAAGTGTATTTAGTCATGTATTTATTGTTATGACAGATGAAAAAAATTCTTACATTTTTTGATACCTAAGCATTCTCAGTACCTGTCACGGTTCTGGGTCAGTTTCTACTCGTTCAGCCATCACCGTCGTCCACGCCTGCAGCAGCCTCCGTGTCTTCATCCACGCCTGGTCCAGCCTCCGTGTCTTCATCCACGCCTTGTCCAGCTTCAGCATCTGGTCCTGCCTCGTCTGGTCCTGCGGTTGCCACACCATCATCAGTTCCAGCTCGCCCTGTTCCGCTTCGCCTCTGCTGGCCGCTTTCCTGGCCTCTGGTTGGGCGTCATGGCCGTCGAGGCCGGCCTCCTGAGAGAGCTCGTCGCCGCCGCTGGCATCGAGGCCGGCCTCCTGAGAGAGCTTGTCGCCGCCGCTGGCATCGCGGCCGACCTCCGGATCTGCTCTGTTGCCTTCCGTGTGGCCGGCCTCCTGATTTGTTTTGTCTGCACCGCCGCCGTTGCCGTGTGCACGGCCAGCCCCCTGAACTGTTTTGGCTCTTTTGCTGTCGACCTCTGGGTCGACCCCCTGAACTTTTCATGGACTCTTGTTGAGCTCTAGTTTGGTTTTGTTTTTGATCTGTTTTCCTGCATTTTTGGACTCTTGTGCTCCTTGTTTTTTGTTTCGGACCCTCCATCCTTGAGCTCTAATACGAGGTGCTGTTAACTTGTGATTTCTGAGGCTGGTGACTTCAATGAATTTATCTTTATGGTCTTCCTTTCCTGGAGTGGTCCTAATGAGAGCCTGTTTCGTTGAAGTGGTTGATGGCTTTTGTGACTGCACTCGGGGACACATTCAAAATTTTAGCAATTTTACTGACTGAATCGCTACCTTATCGTGGTGGAGGGGTTTGTGTGTCCCAGGGATCCCAGGGGCTATGTTGTCTGGGGACTTTTGCCCCCTGGTAGGGTCTCCCATGGCAAATTGACCCTGGGTGAGGGACCAGACAAAGAGCGATTCATAAGACCCTTATGAAAAGGACACCGAGGGAACAGTTTACCCTGCCCGGGATAGGGTTACCGGGGCCCCGCCCTGGAGCCAGGCCCGGGGAGGGTGCCCGAGGGCGAGCGTCTGGTGGCCGGGCCTTAGTCCATGGGGTCCGGCCGGGCACAGCCCGAAGAGGAGACATGGGCCCATCCTCCCGCAGGCCCACCACCCGCAGGAGGCGCCATAGGGGTCGGGTGCATTGTGTGCCGGGTGGCGGCCAGGAGCGGAGGCCCTGGCGGACTGACCCCCGGCTGCCAAGACTGGCAATAGGGACATGGAATGTCACCTCTCTGGTGGGGAAGGAGCCTGAGTTAGTGCGTGAGGTTGAGAGGTACCGGCTAGATATAGTCGGGCTCACCTCTACGCATGGCTTGGGCTCTGGAACCAGTCTCCTGGAGAGGGGCTGGACTCTGTCTCAGTCTGGAGTTGCCCCTGGTGAGAGGCGGCGGGCTGGGGTGGGTATCCTAATATCCCCTCGCCTTGCTGCCGGTACGTTGGGGTTTTTCCCGGTGGATGAGAGGGTTTGTTCCCTGCGCCTTAGGGTCGGGGAACGGGTCCTGACTGTCATCTGCGCTTATGCGCCGAGTGGCAGTTCAGAGTACCCAGCCTTCTTAGAGTCCCTGGGGGGGTGCTGGAGGGTGCTCCACCTGGAGACTCTGTTGTCCTGCTGGGAGACTTCAATGCTCACGTGGGTAACGACAGCGAGACCTGGAGGGGCGTGATTGGGAGGAACGGCCTCCCTGATCTGAACCCGAGCGGTGCTCTGTTATTGGACTTCTGTGCTAACCACAGTTTGGCCATAACAAACACCCTGTTCGAACATAAGAGTGTCCATAAGTGCACGTGGCACCAGGACGCTCTAGGCCGTAGGTCGATGATCGATTTTGTAATCGTATCAGCAGACCTGCGACCATATGTTCTGGACACTCGGGTAAAGAGAGGGGCTGAGCTGTCAACTGATCACCACCTGGTGGTGAGTTGGATCAGGTGGCGGGGGAGGACGCTGGACAGACCTGGTGCACCTAAACGCGTAGTGAGGGTGTGCTGGGAACGTCTAGCAGAGGCCCCAGTCCGCGAGATCTTCAACACACACCTCCGGCAGAGCTTCGACAGCATTCCGAGGGAGACTGGGGACATTGAGTCCGAATGGACCATGTTCAGAGTCTCCATTGCCGAAGCTGCTGCATTGAGCTGCGGCCGCAAGGTGGTGGGTGCCTGCCGTGGTGGTAATCCCCGAACCAAATGGTGGACACCAGAGGTGAAGGGAGCCACCAGGCTGAAGAAGGAGTCCTATCGGGCTTGGTTAGCCTGTGGGACTCCGGAGGCAGCCGACAGGTATCGACAGGCCAAGCGGAATGCGGCTCGGGCAGTGGCTGAAGCAAAAACTCGGGTGTGGGAGGAGTTCGGAGAGGCCATGGAAAAAGACTTTCGGACTGCCTCGAAGAGATTCTGGCAAACCGTCAGACGTCTCAGGAGGGGAAAGCGGTGCTCTACCTGCACTGTGTATAGTGCTGGCGGAGCGCTGCTGACGTCGACTGAGAAAATTGTCAGGCGGTGGAAGGAATACTTCGAGGACCTCCTTAATCCCACTGACATGTCTTCCGAGGAGGAAGCAGAGTCTGGGGATGAGGGGAATGACCCGCCAATTTCCGGGGGCGAGGTCACTGAGGCAGTTAAACAACTCCTTGGTGGCAGAGCCCCTGGTGTTGATGAGGTCCGCCCCGAGTTCCTGAAGGCTCTGGACGTTGTAGGGCTGTCCTGATTGACACGCCTCTGCAATGTTGCGTGGAGATCAGGGGCAGTACCTGTGGACTGGCAGACCGGGGTGGTGGTCCCCATCTTTAAGAAAGGGGACCGGAGGGTGTGTTCCAACTACAGGGGGATCACACTCCTCAGCCTCCCTGGGAAAGTCTATGCCAGGGTGCTGGAAAGGAGAGTTCGTCCGTTAGTCGAACCTCGGATACAGGAGGAACAATGCGGTTTTCGTCCTGGTCGCGGAACACTGGACCAGCTCTTTATCCTCTCCAGGATACTTGAGGGTGCATGGGAGTTTGCCCAACCAGTCTACATGTGTTTTGTGGACTTGGAGAAGGCATTCGACCGTGTCCCTCGGGGTGTCCTGTGGGAGGTGTTGCGGGAATATGGGGTGTCTGGCCCATTGCTATGGGCCATTCGATCCCTATACAACCGTTGCAAGAGCTTGGTTCGCATTGCCGGCAATAAGTCGGACTCGTTCCCGGTGGGTGATGGGCTTCGCCAGGGCTGCCCTTTGTCTCCAGTTCTGTTCATAATTTTTATGGACAGGATTTCTAGGCGCAGCCAAGTGGCGGAGGGCTTTCGCTTTGGTGGCCTCAGAATCTCATCTCTGATTTTTGCAGATGATGTGGTTCTGTTGGCTTCATCGGGTGAAGGCCTCCAGCTCGCACTGGAATGGTTCGCAGCCGAGTGTGAAGCAGCGGGAATGAGGATCAGCACCTCCAAATCTGAGGCCATGGTTCTCAGCCGGAAAAGGGTGGAGTGCCCACTCCGGGTCGGGGATGAGTTCCTGCCACAAGTGGAGGAGTTCAAGTATCTCGGGGTCTTGTTCGCGAGTGATGGGAGAAGGGAGCCGGAGATTGACAGACGGATTGGGGCTGCAGCTGCAGTAATGCGGACGCTGCACCGGTCCGTCGTGGTGAAGAGGGAGCTGAGTGTAAAAGCGAAGCTCTCAATTTACCGGTCGATCTACGTCCCTACCCTCACCTATGGCCACGAGCTGTGGGTAGTGACCGAAAGAACGAGATCGCGGATACAAGCGGCAGAAATGAGCTTCCTCCGAAGGGTGGCTGGCCTCTCCCTTAGAGATAGGGTGAGAAGTTCGGCCATCCGTGTAGGGGCTCAGAGTAGAGCCGCTGCTGCTCCACATCGAAAGGAGCCAGCTGAGGTGGTTCGGGCATCTGACAAGGATGCCCCCTGGGCGCCTCCTGGGTGAGGTGTTCCAGGCATGTCCCACCGGGAGGAGGCCCCGGGGCAGACCCAGGACACGCTGGAGAGATTATATCTCTCGGCTGGCCTGGGAACGCCTTGGTATTCCCCCGGACAAGCTGGAGGAGGTGGCTGGGGAGAGGGAGGTCTGGGCCTCTTTGCTTAGGCTGCTGCCCCCGCGACCCGGCCCCGGACAAAGCGGATGAAGATGGATGGATGGATGGATGGATGGATGGATGGATGGATGGACTGACTGACTGATCTTCAGTTCTTAACGTGATAATGGACTGTTTCTCTTTACTTAGCTGATTGGTTCTTGCCATAATATAAATCCTAACAGTTGTCAAAGCTGTCAGCTGTGTACCAAATGACTTCTACACAACACAACTGATGGGTCCAACACCACTAAGAAGCCAGGAAATTGGTGGCATGGTGGGAGTTTCTAAAATTGACGGAGTCTTCATTAATCCGTAAACGTACACCTATCTGGAACAACCCTGACATATTACAAAACAATAATACGATCAACTTTCCAGATTGGAGTGGTAAAGGAATCAAATATTTAGAACATATATTAGAAGGAACAGAATTTATTTCATTTGACAGACTAGTTACACAATATGTTTTAGATGGAAATTAGCCCTTGGCTATAATCTGGTATGTTTACATTCATGTAATTTTTTTTTTTTTTACATTTATGTTCATTAACATGCACTGTCCTAAATAAATAAATAAATACCTCTCCAGACACCTTTGTTTGCAACGTTATGGGTTGTACGAACACTGTGCGCTATGTTTGTTAAGCTGCAGCCGTTCAACCGGGCTTATATGGTTGATGAAGAGAAGGTATATTAAAGAACACGCTGTGGAATTCCCAACGCCAGTGTGAGTGTGTATTCTTTTGGCTACCCTACTAAGTGTTTTGCCGCCTCCTCTCAACCACTAAACGCAACCCGACGTTACACTGGACTGGTCCATTTCGTAAAGTAAATCCGTTGGGCATCTTTCTTCGCCTTTAGACAATGAACCCAGAAAATGCACACAGGTGAAGTTAAAACTTCAGGCGACTACATCATGAAGCTCATTAAGAGAAGGCAGTTTGCAGAGCTGTCAGAAAAGCAATGAGCCAGGAATCTGAAATATAAAACATATATAACACTTATAACATCTGCTAATAGGTGTGATGGGATGAGCATGAGAATAATGGTAGTCCAAGCCAGAATGATACACATGATAAAGCTCAGATATTTGTTAACCATATAAATTAACTTTTGGTTGGAGTTGGAGAAAACCTTGAACAGTGTAGTTCTCATCATTAATTAGGGCCCGAGCACCGAGAGTGCGAAGGCCCTATTGTATCTGTTCCGTTTCTTATTATTATTCACCCCAAACAAGGGCCTTTTTGAGGGCCTAAACATGCTCAAAAACTCATGAAATTTTGCACACATGCCAGGTTTGGTGAAAAATTTTGTATTTTAATGGTTTTACATATGAGCACTGGGAAATGGCTCTAGAGCGCCACCTATGCCTTGTTAAATGCAGCCCTACGACCACATAGTTTGAGCTACATGTATGAAATTTGGCACACATGTGTATCATGCCGAGTCGAACAAAAAAGTCTTTGGGCCCATTGATGCAAACCCAACAGGAAGTCCGCAATTTAGAAGTGAAGGTGACATTTTGGCTCTAATTTTGCCATTTCCATGCCTCGAACTTTTTCGAACTCCTCCTTGGGATTTGGTCCTATAAACTTCAAATTTGGACAGTGTCAACTACACCCTTGTGCCATGTTAAATTGCGGAGCTTTTGAGTTTTCACAATACTATGAGGCCGTGGCGCCATGGCGAATTTCGATGACTCGCCATGAAAATCTTATTGCCTCTCATTTTGTCATACATTTTCTGACCTTGACCAAAGTGAACACATAGTGTGAACACAAAGTGATAAGGCTCCACCCCTGAACATATTTCAACTGCCATATTTGACATCAAGGACAGCGCCACCTAGTGGGAACAGGAAATGTCATGTTTTACACTTTGGGGTACAGTATAGTGATGGGTGACATCTGCAGCCTCAAATTTCTCCAGGAAAGCCTTAAGGAGTTGGTCTTGGGTTACAGTGAAAACTGTGAGTTTTCGCGAAAGGGTGTGACCCCAGCAGCATGGCGAACTTTGATGTCACGCCATGAAGAAACAAATTAGTATAACTCAATGAAATCCAGTCTGATCAGTACCAGACTTTACAGGCATGATGTCAGACCCGCCCTGAACAGATTGATGTGCCCATTGTCGGGAATACCCACAGCGCCACCTAGTGGCAACAGGAAATGTCATGGCTTTAATTTTGTTGTACTGATTTTCACAGGTTCATCGTGGCCACCTCAAAAGCGGTGAATATCACCATCAGTCCCTCGTGATGCTTCAGTGCAAAAATTGTGAGTTTAAACTGAACGGCGCACCCTGGTGGCAACGCGGTTCACCATGAAAGATGAAGTGGCTTTTGAGGGTCTTGGCAAGTTTATAGAGGCTTGAAATTTGGCACACACCTCCAATGTGACGAAGGCTTTGTTGTCATGTGATCATTTTCATTGAATATCCCAAAATGGCTCCACAGCGCCCCCTACAAAATTTCAAAACCACAGCCCCTGCTCTGTGTTTTATGTATGAGTCTGAAACCTGGTAAGCTTATAGCAGATATCACGATGTACAAAAAAGTCTCTTGGAGCAATATCCCAAATCCAACAGGAAGTCAGCCATTTTAAAATTAATGTGCAATTTTGGCAACATTTTCCCCTCTTTTCAGGCACCGTGCTTTGACGTACTCCTCCAAGGGATTTCATCAGATTGATGCAATCTCCTGTGTGTGGAATCTAAAGACCTTTGTGATGTTAAATTGCGAAGCTTTTTACATTCAGGGAAATGGGGTGGTCATGGCGGCACGTGGAGTTTCAATCACTCGCCAAAAAGCAGTAATCTGCTGTCACTCAAAATCAAAATGTTCAATCTCTCCCAAAGGTCGCAGGCGTGATGAGACTCGAGCTAGGAAATGTTTGTTATGCCATTTGTCAGTAATGGTTAGAGCGCCACCTAGTGGGACAACTATAATCATGATTGAATGAGATGAAATGTTAGCTGGTGGTTAAATGCATGAATTCCATCAATGTGACATCAGATCGGAGGTGCTGGTTTTAGGTGTTGGGCGTGGCTCGACGTGCCGGGGGTGCGAGGGCCCTCGTAATGCTGCTTGCAGCTTTAATTATTATTGTTATTATTAATATTATTATTTTTATTTTTTTTCATTGAAATGAATTTCCTTTTTGAGGGCCCAAACATGCTCAAAAACCCATGAAATTTTGCACACATGCCAGGTCTCGTGAAAAAATTTCGTATTTTAATGATTTTACATATGAGCATTGGAAAATTGCTCTAGAGTGCCACCTATACCTTATAAAATGAAGCCCTACAAACACGTGGTTTGAGCTACATGCATGAAATTTGGCACACATATATATTACACCAAGTCGAACAAAAGAGTCAATTGGCCCATTGACGCAAACCCAACAGGAAGTCCGTAATTTTGAAGTGAATGTGACATTTTGGCTCTAATTTTGCCATTTCCATGCCTCGAACTTTTGCGAACTCCTCCTTGCGATTTGGTCGTATAAGCCTCATATTTGGTCAGTGTCAACTACACACCTGGGCCATCTTAAATTTCCGAGCTTTTGAGTTTTCACAATACGGTGAGGCCGTGGCGCCATGGTGAATTTTGATGACTCGCCATGAAAATCTTATTGCCTCTCATTCAGTCATACATTTTCTGACCTTGACCAAAGTGAACACATATGATAAGGCTCCACCCCTGAACATATTTCAACTGCCACATTTGACATAAGGGACAGCGCCACCTAGTGGGAACAGGAAATGTCATGTTTTACACTTTGGGGTACAGTATAGTGATGGGTGACATCTGCAGCCTCAAATTTCTCCAGGAAAGCCTTAAGGAGTTGGTCTTGGGTTACAGTGAAAACTGTGAGTTTTCGCGAAAGGGTGTGACCCCAGCAGCATGGCGAACTTTGATGTCACGCCATGAAGAAACAAATTAGTATAACTCAATGAAATCCAGTCTGATCAGTACCAGACTTTACAGGCATGATGTCAGACCCGCCCTGAACAGATTGATGTGCCCATTGTCGGGAATACCCACAGCGCCACCTAGTGGCAACAGGAAATGTCATGGCTTTAATTTTGTTGTACTGATTTTCACAGGTTCATCATGGCCACCTGAAAAGCGGTGAATATCACCATCAGTCCCTCGTGATGCTTCAGTGCAAAAATTGTGACTTTAAACTGAACGGCGCACCCTGGTGGCAACGTGGTCCACCATGAAAGATGAAGTGGCTTTTGAGGGTCTTGGAAAGTTTATAGAGGCTTTAAATTTAGCACACACCTCCAAATGGATGAAGGCTTTGTTGTCACGTGATCATTTTCATTGAATAGCGCGAAATGGCTCCACAGCGCCCCCTACAATATTTCAAAACATCAGCCCCTGCTCTGTGTTTTATGTATGAGTCTGAAACCTGGTAAGCTTATAGCAGATATCAAGATGTACAAAAAAGTCTCTTGGTGCAATATCCCAAATCCAACAGGAAGTCAGCCATTTTAAAATTAATGTGCAATTTTGGCAACATTTTCCCCTCTTTTCAGGCACCGTTCTTTGACAAACTCCTCCAAGGGATTTCATCAGATTGATGCGATCTCCAGTGCGTGGAATCTAAAGACCTTTGTGATGTTAAATTGCGAAGCTTTTTACATTCAGGGAAACGGGGTGGTCATGGCGGCACGTAGAGTTTCGATCACTCGCCAAAAAGCAGTAATCTGCTGTCACTCAAAAACACAATGTTCAATCTCTCCCAAAGGTCATAAGCATGATGAGACTTGAGCTCGGAAATGTTTGTTATGCCATTTGTCAGTAATGGTTAGAGTGCCACCTAGTGGGACGACTAACTAATCGTGATTGAACGAGATGAAATGTTAGCTGGTGGTTAAATGCATGAATTCCATCAATGTGACATCAGATCGGAGGTGCTGGTTTTAGGTGTTGGGCGTGGTGCGACACGCCGGGGTGCGAGGGCCCTTATGATGCTGCTTGCAGCTTTAATTTATCATTGGTTTTATTACTTTAAAGAGGGTGCAGCGTTCTACTACATTAATGTAACACCATCCACTTATTTTAATGCTGTGTGGCACAGAACAGATGAACAGGTGGAGGTAGCTGCTGTCCACATCTGTGCAAACACATGAGTGAGAGTGAAAGAGACATAGGAGAGTTCACCTGTAACATCCAACATGAGGAGAAACTTTACAGCAGCCAGAGAGCACAGAAATGGATGATTCTGTCTTCCACGAATGATCAGTGGAAATCAAATACATTTCTGTATTTGATTTGATATTTTTGAAAGAGTTGGGTTGCGACTCCTCACACTCAAATGCCTCTAGATCAAAAAGTAAGGCTCTGTTCTCTTATATAATGCCTTTTTAAGATGCTTGATGAGGAGCTTCTTCCCGCAGGCGATACGGTCTCTCAATCACACCACCACACAGTACTGACCCACACATATAGTTCTTACACACACACTGGACATTCTGGACATTGTTTTCACTTCATCACTTAATCACTTTAACCATATTTGCACTGCACAAGACATAATGTGGATTGCACAACACTGGACACTATATTCTTCACTTCCAGTTAATACTTGTAAAGCTGCTGTTATTGTGTATATATATTTATATTTCTTCATACATTCTTATATAGTTCTATACTGTGTATTTTGTTGTACAGTTATTTTATTTTCAACTTTAATTTATATATTTTATCTTACTCTTTCCCAGTTAAATTTACCCTTCATTCTAATTTGTGTTGTACAGTTATTTCATTTTTAACTTTAATTTTTATATTTTACTTTATTCCTTCCTAGTTAAAGTTACCCTTTTTAATTTTTATATTTATTTCCTATCTTATTCTTAGCCTTTTCTTTTTTTCTTTAGGTCACGAGCAGTTGTCTAAGCATTTCAGTGCATATCGTATTGTGTATGACTGTGTATGTGACAAATAATATTTGAATTTGAATTTGAAATTTGAATTTGCTGGTGTGCATGTGTGGCAACGCGTGGGAGCGATAATGAGGGGGTAAAAAGGGAATGCACACATGCTAGTGTGGTGGTGTAGTGACTGCAAGCTCAAAGGCTTTACTCTTACAAGAAAAAAAGCTGACAACACCACCCTGGGAATTTCCTCCAGTTTCACCCATATCTATTACCAAAGAGGTACTCAGGTCTTTTATACTTCAGACAAAGATGTGGTTTAGAGTGTAAAATAGTTTATTAATTCACATATACATCTCATCTTTACACACACTACGGTGCAGTCAAACCAGCCGTACATAGAAAACTAAGGCACACAAGATCACAGTCAGTCACACCCACTTTGGGCTTTCAGCTTTGAATAAGGAAACAAAAGTTTTGAATAAATCCAAAACATTAAAACAGCCATCCTCTGTAGTTACTGCAGAAACACACTGGTGATATGCAGCTTCAAAATTACCTCCTTCCAGTGCTGTGACACAAAAATAAGAATTTACAAATCATTTGGAAACAAAATGTCAAAAACACAAAATAAACTGAATCTCCAATTTAAAGCAAATGAGCACATTATATTCGGTCTATCAGTATTGTGGAATAAAACACATAAACTGATATAAAAGGAAAATCTAAATGCATTCAAAATGCATTACCAAATTAACATCAACAATATTACTTTTCAAGGGAACCTAAAACCCGAGCAATAAACAAAACTGAAACATTCTGGGCCACCACAGAGATCTAAATCAGCTGTGCCTGAGACAGTGACCTCATGTGGCCTTTCACCTCAGTGAAAGTAGAAAATTATATTTAAAAGTCTCCGTGCATTGCTGCACAATTTAGATAGAACTGTTCCCCCTTTGGAAGGCCATGACAGAAACTGTATCCCATGTACTAAACCCATAAATACTCATCAACCTGTTTTCTCTCAGACCAGGGCCAACAGTTTGTATTCTCTGTGTTTGAAGAAGCCTGCAGATGATGAAATTTCTGGCAGAAATTCCAAAACCAGCGCAACCTGACAGAAAGGATAAACCATCAAGGTTATGATTGCTTCATGTGTTGTTCGGCTCAGAGATTATTAAGCCTTCAGCCCCATCCTTGAAACCTTCCTTTCAAAGAGAAAGTTATGACTTTATTTTTCATTTAGCTGTCATCTGAAAAATTTACATCCCGAATCCTCCCACCTCCCCCAGATGAGGACAAGGAGTCTCACATTCCCATGAACTTAGAATGCCCCACTGTGCGTATGTACAGTGGGGCAAAAAAGTATTTAGTCAGCCACCGATTGTGCAAGTTCCCCCACTTAAAATGATGACAGAGGTCAGTAATTTGCACCAGAGGTACACTTCAACTGTGAGAGACAGAATGTGAAAAAAAAATCCATGAATTCACATGGTAGGATTTGTAAAGAATTTATTCGTAAATCAGGGTGGAAAATAAGTATTTGGTCACCTCAAACAAGGAAAATCTCTGGCTCTCACAGACCTGTAACGTCTTCTGTAAGAAGCTTTTCTGTCCCCCACTCGTTACCTGTATGAATGGCACCTGTTTGAACTCATCATCTGTATAAAAGACACCTGTCCAGAGCCTCAAACAGTCAGACTCCAAACGCCGCCATGGCCAAGACCAAAGAGCTTTCGAAGGACACCAGGAAAAGTATTGTAGACCTGCACCAGACTGGGAAGAGTGAATCTACAATAGGCAAGCAGCTTGGTGTGAAAAAATCAACTGTGGGAGCAATCATCAGAAAATGGAAGACATACAAGACCACTGATAATCTCCCTCGATCTGGGGCTCCACGCAAGATCTCATCCCGTGGGGTCAAAATGATCATGAGAACGGTGAGCAAAGATCCCAGAACCACACGGGGGGACCTGGTGAATGACCTGCAGAGAGCTGGGACCAAAGTAACAAAGGTCACCATCAGTAAGATAAGATAAGATAAGATAACCTTTATTAGTCCCACACGTGGGAAATTTGTTTTGTCACAGCAGGAAGTGGACAGTGCAAAAGTTATGAGGCAAAAATTAGAATACAATAAGAATAAATACAGTACACAACTGTACAGAATAGAATAAAATACTATATACAGTAGAATAAAATAAAATAAATATACAATAAGATAAAAATAGAATACAAATACAAATACTATATACAACTGAGTAAAAAATACGATGACAGAAAGGATTATTGCACTTAGTATTATTGCATCTGTATGGATGTGTGTGCTTGATCAGTTAAAGTCTTTATTATGGAGTCTGACAGCAGTGGGGAGGAAAGACCTGCGAAATCTCTCCGTCCCACACCGTGGGTGCCGCAGTCTCCCACTGAAGGAGCTGCTCAGTGCTGTCACAGTCTGCTGCATGGGGTGGGAGATGTTGTCCAACAGGGATGACAGCTTAGCCGCCGTTCTCCTGTCACTCACCACCTCCACTGGGTCCAGAGGGCATCCTAGAACAGAGCTGGCCCTTCGGATCACCCTGTTCAGTCTCTTCCTGTCCCCAGCAGAGATGCTGCCGCCCCAGCAGACCACGCCATAAAAGATAGCAGAAGCCACAACAGAGTCATAGAAGGTCTTCAGGAGTGGGCCCTCCACTCCAAACGACCTGAGTCTCCGCAGCAGGTACAGCCTGCTCTGCCCTTTCCTGTAGAGGGCGTCTGAGTTATGAGTCCAGTCCAGTCTATTGTTCAGATGAACACCAAGGTACCTGTAGCTGTCCACAGCCTCAATGTCCATACCTTGGATGTTCAGTGGTTGCAGTGGAGAATGCTTGTGCCTGCGGAAGTCTACCACCAGTTCCTTGGTTTTACTGGCGTTGATCTGGAGGTAGTTCAGCTGGCACCAGTCCACAAAGTCTTGGGTCAGACCTCTGTACTCCTTGTCGTCCCCATCAGTGATGAGGCCGACTATTGCAGAGTCATCAGAGAACTTCTGCAGGAAGCACTGGGTGGAATTGTGGGAGAAGTCTGCAGTGTAGATGGTGAAGAGGAACGGAGCCAGAACCGTTCCCTGTGGGGCCCCCGTACTGCAGACGACCCTGTCCGACACACAGCCCTGAGTCCTCACATACTGTGGTCGGTCGGTGAGGTAGTCCAGGATCCAGGTAGTGAGGTGATGGTCCACTCCAGAGTTCACCAGCTTGTCCTTTAGAACCGAGGGAAGAATGGTGTTGAAGGCACTGGAGAAATCAAAGAACATGATTCTCACAGTGCTCCCAGCGGTCTCCAGGTGAGCGAGGGAACGATGTAGGAGGTGAATGACGGCATCATCCGCTCCAATCCCAGGCTGGTAGGCAAACTGAAGTGGGTCCAGTGATGAGCTTATTAGGCGCCGAAGCTGAGCCAGGACCAACCGCTCCAGGGTCTTCATCAGGTGGGATGTCAGAGCCACCGGCCTGTAGCTGTTGAGGTCCTTGGGGCGTGAAGTCTTTGGCACTGGTACAACACAGGAGGTTTTCCAGAGCTGTGGGACTCTTCCCAACCTCAGGCTCAGGTTGAAGAGGTGCTCCATCACCCCACACAGTTGGTCCGCGCAGGACCTGACGACCCTCGAGCTGATGCCATCTGGACCCGCTGCCTTCTTGCCATTAATCCTCCTCAGTTCCCTCCTAACCTGGGTGGTTGAGAGAGACAGGCTGGAGCCTTGTGTTGAGTGTGTATTGGATGCTGCAGTTGGGGGTGGGGGGGGGAGTGAGCAGGGTGAATAGAGGAGGTGTGAAGTGTCTGAGGTGGAACAGCAGCAGTGGGGGTGGGTGAGTCTGCAGCCGATGTTGCAGACTGCCTCATGGCTGAATCAAATCTGTTGAAGAAATGATTCAGTTCATTTGCCCATCTCACATCCCTCCCAGGCAGAGAGTTCTGCTGTTTGTGGCCCGAGATGGTTCTGAGGCCTCTCCAGACTTCACCAACGTTGTTTTGTTGAAGCTGGTTCTCCATCTTCTGCCTGTAGCTCTCCTTCCCATTCCTTATCAGTCCCCTCAGCTCTCTCTGCACCCTTTTCAACTCCTCTTTGTCTCTGGATTTGAAGGCCCTCCTCTTCTGCTTGAGGACGGTTTTAATTTCTGGGGTAATCCAAGGTTTGTTGTTGGAGAAACACCGTACAGTCCTGGTAGGTACAGTGTTATCCACACAGAAGTTTATATAGTCAGTAATGCATGTAGTAAGGCTGTCGATGTCCTCTCCATGGTCATCACAAATCACCTCCCACACAGTCGACTCAAAACAATCCTTAAGAGCCTCCTCGCTCTCCTCTGACCATCTCTGTACTGTGCGGGTGGCTGGTGGCTCCCTGCGCACTAAGGGCTCATACACAGGGACAAGGTGCACCAGGTTGTGATCAGATCTGCCCAGGGGAGGGAGAGGTGATGAACTGTATGCCTCTTCTGCATTGGCATACAGTAAGTCCAGTGTTTTATTGACTCTGGTTGGGCAGGTCACATACTGGGTGAAGGTGGGCAGTGTGGAGTCCAGTGAGGCATGATTGAAGTCCCCTGATATTATGAGAAGGGCTCTCGGTGATTGTGTTTGCAGTCTGCTGACCACAGAGTGGAGAGAGTCACAGGCTGCATCCGCGTTGGCCGAGGGGGGGGACATACGCTGTTATCGCGATAACATGCGAGAACTCCCGGGGCAGGTAGTACGGACGCATGCTAACGGCTAACAGCTCAATGTCTCTGCTGCAGAGTTGCTCTTTTACAGTGATGTGCCCAGGGTTACACCATCTGTCGTTCACAAAAACTGCCAGTCCCCCTCCTTTCCTCTTACCGCTGTCTCTGGTCCTGTCCGCTCGCAGCAGCTGGAATCCCGGTAGTGTCACGCTTGTGTCCGGAGTTAGCGATGTTAGCCACGACTCCGTTAGCATCATGATGCTACATTGCCGGTACTCCCTCTGTGACCAGGTTAGCGACATGAGTTCATCCATCTTATTGGGCAAAGATCTTACGTTTCCAATAATTACAGAAGGAAGAGATGGTCGATAACGTCTCCTTCTCGGGCGACGGCGCTCCTTCCCAGCACGACACCCCCGTCTTTTCCTCCTCAGCTCGCTGGGAATATCGGGTCTGTCCGCCGGCAGTACCGCTGCAGGACGCAGCGCTAACAGCTGATCCTTACTGTAAACAAAGGATCTCTGCTCTGGGTCCCCAGACACGGGTGAAAAAAGTAGAAATAAACTGAGAAAAACGACCAGGACTAACACAAAGCGGTAGAACATGGTTGCAGAGTCTAATTACTAATACGTTAGTTATAAAAAATTACGAGAAAAAAGATAAAGAAAGAAAGAAACTCAGAATGAGCAGAGCTGCTGTAACAGGCTGCCGCACACGGGGGGCGCCGGAAGTAAACACACTACACACTAACACACTACAACGGCAGGGAATCAAATCCCGCAGTGCCAGACGTGTTCCGCTGCTGAAGCCAGTGCATGTCCAGGCCCGTCTGAAGTTTGCCAGAGAGCACATGGATGATACAGCAGAGGATTGGGAGAATGTCATGTGGTCCGATGAAACCAAAGTAGAACTTTTTGGTATAAACTCAACTCGTCGTGTTTGGAGGAAGAAGAATACTGAGTTGCATCCCAAGAACACCATACCTACTGTGAAGCATGGGGGTGGAAACATCATGCTATGGGGCTGTTTTTCTGCCAAGGGGACAGGACGACTGATCCGTGTTAAGGACCGAATGAATGGGGCCATGTATCGTGAGATTTTGAGCCAAAACCTCCTTCCATCAGTGAGAACTTTGAAGATGAAACGAGGCTGGGTCTTCCAACATGACAATGATCCAAAACACACCGCCCGGGCAACAAAGGAGTGGCTCCGTAAGAAGCATTTGAAAGTCCTGGAGTGGCCTAGCCAGTCTCCAGACCTCAACCCCATAGAAAACCTGTGGCGGGAGTTGAAAGTCCGTGTTGCTCGGTGACAGCCCCAAAACATCACTGCTCTCGAGAAGATCTGCATGGAGGAATGGGCCAAAATACCAGCTACTGTGTGTGCAAACCTGGTAAAGACCTATAGTAAACGTTTGACTTCTGTTATTGCCAACAAAGGTTATGTTACAAAGTATTGAGTTGTATTTTTGTTATTGACCAAATACTTATTTTCCACCCTGATTTACGAATAAATTCTTTACAAATCCTACCATGTGGATTCATGGATTTTTTTTTCACATTCTGTCTCTCACAGTTGAAGTGTACCTCTGGTGCAAATTACTGACCTCTGTCATCATTTTAAGTGGGGGAACTTGCACAATCGGTGGCTGACTAAATACTTTTTTGCCCCACTGTATTCGTGATGCTATCCTATATTTATATAAGTGACAAAAAAGTGATATTATTAAAACATGCGATCAATACATAAAATGAAGAAATTTCAATCACAATCCCCAACAGTGTCACCAGCAACACCCCCCCACTTCATCACACCTCTTCCCCCATGCTTCACAGTGGGAATCCTGCATGTAGAGACCATTCTTGCACCTTTACTGCCCAAACAAATCTTTTATGCTTGTTGCTTTTCCTTAGTAGAGGTTTCTTAGCAGCGATTTGACCATAAAGCCCCAAATCATGCAGTCTCTTCTGAGCAGTTGATGTAGAGCTGTGTCTGCTACTGGAACTCTGTGTGGCATTTATCTGAGCTCTAATCTGAGGTACTGTTAACATGTGATTTCTGAGGCTGGTGACTTAGATAAATTTATCCTCAGCAGCAGAGGTGACTCTTGGTCTTCCTTTCCTGGAGTGGTCCTCATGTGAGCCAGTTTCGTCATAGATTAACTGACCTTCAGTTCTTACAGTTTTTTCTGAATGCTTAAACCCTAACTGTGATTCCTGTAGCACAATCTCTAAAACTATTCAGACTTATAGCAAAACCACTGAGTTTGCAAAACTAAAAGCACAAAAACTGCTTTGCACTCAGTTTGCAATTTTGTAACACACACTTTGCAAAACTGTAGGCACAATTCACTGCACAACACTCAATTACCAAATTTCCAACACACTCCTAGCAAAAGTATACACATGTATGGCTATCATTAGGCAAGGCAAGGCAAGGCAAGTTTATTTGTATAGCACAATTCAACAACAAGGTGATTCAAAGTGCTTTACAGAGACATTAGAAACAAGAACAAATAAAAAGCATGATTTAAAATTGATTAAAACAAGCAAATAAACTAACTAACTAATTAACAAACAAACAAACAAACAAACAAACAACAGTATATAAAATCAAAACAGATAAAATCAGAACAGTAGATAAAATCAGTAGTTAAATGTAAGTTTTGAAATTTAAGCTTAAAGTGTGGATTTGGTGCTTTATTCAAATGCAGCTGAGAACAGGTGAGTCTTCAACCTGGATTTAAATAAACTGAGTGTTTCAGCTGATCTGAGGCTTTCTGGGAGTTTGTTCCAGATATAAGGAGCATAAAAGCTGAATGCAGCTTCTCCGTGTCTGGTTCTGACTCTGGGGACTGATAAAAGACCGGACCCAGATGACCTGAGGGATCTGGATGGTTCATACTGGGTCAGGAGGTCATTGATGTATTTTGGTCCTAAACCATTCAGAGCTTTATAGGCCAGCATCAGAACTTTAAAGTCTATCCTCTGACGGACAGGCAGCCAGTGTAAGGACCTCAGAGCTGGACTGATGTGGTCCACTTTTTTGGTCTTAGTGAGGACTCGAGCAGCAGAGTTCTGAATGAGCTGTAGTTGTCTGACTGATTTTTTAGGTAGACCTGTAAATATGCTGTTACAGTAATCAAGCCTACTAAAGATGAATGCATGGACTAGTTTTTCCAGGTCCTGTTGAGACATCAGATCTTTTATCCTTGATATATTCTTGAGGTGATAGTAAGCTGACTTTGTTATTGTCTTAATGTGTTTTTCTAAGTTTAGGTCTGCATCCATCACTACACCCAAATTTCTCGCCTGGTTTGTGGTTTTTAGATGTATAGATTGAAGTTCTCTGGTGACCTGTAATCGTTTTTCTTTGGCGCCAAAGACTATTACCTCAGTTTTGTTTTTGTTTAGCTGGAGAAAATTGTGGCACAACCAGTCATTGATTTCCTCAATGCATTTACCAAGAGCCTGTACAGGGCCTCGGTCTCCTGGTGACATTGTGATATATATTTGTGTGTCATCTGCATAGCTGTGATAGTTTATTTTGTTGTTGTTTATAATCTGTGCCAGTGGGAGCATGTAGATGTTAAACAGAAGGGGTCCCAAGATGGAACCTTGGGGAACTCCACATGTGATACTTGTCTGCTCAGATGTGAAGTTACCTATTGATACAAAGTATTTCCTGTTTTCTAAGTATGTTTTGAACCAGTTTAGTACAGTTCCTGAAAGACCTGTCCAGTTCTCCAGTCGTTTGAGTAATATGTTGTGGTCAACTGTATCAAATGCTGCACTGAGATCCAGTAAAACTAGGACTGACATTTTTCCACTGTCTGTATTCAGACATATGTCATTAAACACTTTTGTCAGAGCGGTTTCAGTGCTGTGGTTCTGTCTAAAACCTGACTGGAAGGCATCGTAGCAATTATTCTGTTTTAAGAAGTAACTGAGCTGTTGAGAAACTGCTTTTTCAATGATCTTACTTAAAAACGGGAGATTTGAGATCGGCCTGTAGTTGTTCATTTGTGTCTTGTCAAGATTGTCCTTTTTCAGTATAGGTTTGATTACAGCAGTTTTTAGTGATTCTGGAAACACACCTGATAATAAAGAAAAGTTGACGATCTGTAACAGGTCTGACTCTAAAGTCTTTGAGACCTTTTTGAAAAAACTTGTTGGCAGGACATCTAAACAGCAGGAGGAGGAGTTCAGTTGACCTAAGATGTCCTCCAGGTCTTTGCTGTTAATCGGGTGAAACTGTTTCATGGTGTTTAAACAGTTTTTTGGTGGACACAGTACATATCCTGGATCTGCTGTTGATGTACCAATTGCTTGTCTAATTTTTTGGATTTTTTCTGTGAAGAATTTGGCAAAGTCATTGCAGGCCATGGTCGAATGAAGTTCAGCTGCCACTGACACAGGAGGGTTTGTTAGCCTGTCAACTGTAGAAAATAAGACCCGAGCATTATGGCTGTTTTTAGTGATGATGTCAGAGAAGTAGGACCTCCTTGCATTCCTCAGTTGTAAATTATAATTGTGAAGTTTCTCTTTATAAATGCCATAATGAACCTGGAGGTTTGTTTTTCTCCATCTGCGCTCAGCTTTCCTACACTCTCTTTTTTCATTTTTCACCAGTGTGGAGTTTCTCCATGGAGACTTTTTCCTTCCAGAGATAACCTTCACCTTAATGGGAGCAATAGTGTCCATTACATTTAACATGTTAGCATTGAAGCTATTGACGAGCTCATTGACTGACCCTCTGGGCAGGTCAGGTGTTAATGGGAAGACCTGGTTAAAAATTGCACTACTGTGTTCAGTTATACACCGTTTTGTGATCACTGTTGTTGATATATTTGTGTGGGCTGAGATTTTACTTTCAAAGAAAACACAGTAATGATCAGACATGCCCACATCAGACACAGTAACCTTTGAAATGCTCAGGCCTTTGGAGATCAGTAGGTCAAGAGTGTGTCCTCTATTATGTGTGGCCTCTGTTACATGCTGAGTCAGCCCAAAGTTGCCCAGAGTGTTACTCAGGTCTTTAGTCCCTTTGTCCTGAGGGTTGTCCACATGAATGTTAAAATCCCCAACAATAATTACACAGTCAAAATCAACACAGATCACAGACAGCAGTTCACTGAGGTCATTAAAAAAGTCTGTGCAGTATTTGGGAGGCCTGTAAACATTAAGAAACACAACTTTGGATGGGGCCTTCAGCTGTAAAGCCACATATTCAAAAGACTGAAAACTTCCAGGAGATAGCTGCTTACATTGAAATGATTCATTAAATAAGACAGCAACCCCTCCTCCTCTCCTGCTCGCCCTGACCTCACTGATAAAACTGTAGTTAGGAGGGGTCGTCTCGATGAGAACAGCTCCACTGTTACTTTGGTCCAACCAAGTTTCAGTTAAAAACATAAAATCAAGGCTGTGCTCAGTGATTAAATCATTAATTAAAAATGTTTTCCCAGCTAGAGATCTAATGTTTAATAAAGCCAACTTAAGTGTTTTAGAGGTATTACTTGTCCCCTCGTGTTTGGGAGCAGTCTGTGGCACACAAGGTATGTTTACTATGTTTAAAGATCTTTTAGAGTGCAGCTCTCTGTGTTTTGACCAGGCCACATGTCTCCTGTCACCTAAAAGTACAGAAATTTTAAAACCTTCTAGTAAACAGGGTCCCAGCTTCTCCTGGGAAAAGTCGTCACTGCCATAATCCTCACAGCCCGGACCCTTCACACATCACGCATCAGACTGCGGAGACAGGGCATTAACACTAATTTGCCAACTGTCTGGCACACTTTCACATGTGAAAACTTTTTTAGATAATTAGTTCACTTTGCAATCAGCCTAAGCACTATAATACAGGTAAGCTCTGTGTGTGGAGTACAATGGAGGGAGCAGAAAGAGTGAGAAGTAGAGGAGGCCGAGGAAGAGGACGTGGAGGTGAAGAAGTAGGATGAAGAGGACGACAAGGACAAGGAGGAGCAAGAGGAAGACGAGGAGGGGGGAGAGGAAGATGAGGAGGGGGGAGAGGAAGGGTAGGAAGAGTAAGAAATAGAATTGCTGATGACATCAGAGCTACAATAGTGGACCATGTAATCAACCATGGAATGACCCTGAGGGTAGCTGGCCAACGGGTCCAGCCTAACTCGAGCCGCTACACTGTAGCAAGTACCATAAGGACATCTTGAAATGAGAGTTGGTTAGTACAGTCACTTCGCACAAAGATTTGTAGCACTGCCATATGCCAATGAGAAACACACCAATACCATTGATGTAGAAATACTTAAATTGTTACTTTACAGAATTGCTAGATGACCAGATGCTGGGGGCAGAGGAAGCATGTTCACTGCAGACCAAGTAACCCATATAGTCATTATGGCGATTGCAAATAATCCTATACTTGGAAATAAACACTTGTGTTTGTTTTGATGTGTGTGAATAAACACCAGTACTTGAAGTTTGGATCCCTCTATGCTTATGGATCTATGACAGAAGTATGAGCTCAAACTGACATAGCCTACCTTGTGCACAGAGAAAGCAAAAGCCAGATGTGTTTTGTATTCATACCATCAGTGTGCAGTTGGCGCATTGTGTGCTTAGTAGATGATGGCTTGTGTGTACTGTTTGATACGGAAACACCATTTTTACGAAGGTGTGAAGAGTTAATCTAGCTGTGTTTGCTTTTGCAAGAGAACTACAATGTTTTGATTATTGGGTGACAGGTTTTCTTATTTGTGTGAAGAGTTTTGCAAAATTAGCCAATAGTTACAAAAAATGTGCTTAAGCAATCAGAAAAAACTGTAAAGTGATGATGGACTGTCATTTCTCTTTACTTAGCTTATTGGTTCTTACCATATTATGAATTCTAGCAGTTGTCAAACAGGGCTTTCAGTGTGTACCAACCTGACTTCTGCACAAGACAACTGATGGTTTGAACACCATTAAGAAGTAAAGAAATTCCATTAATGAACCCTGACAAGGCACACCTGTGAAGTGAAAACCATTTCAGCTGACTACATCATGAAGGTCATTAAAAGAAGGCCAAGGGTTTGCAGGGTTTGCTTTGTTTGTCAACAAATCATTCATGCCTAAGGCTCTGCAAGAAAATGAGCCAATGAGAAACCCGGGGCACAAAATATTAAACCACAAAACACACAATCTTGACTTTTTTCACAGATCATAACTGTGTTTATATTCATCGTAGAAATGGTGCTGTATGCGATGTAAGACAGTTAAAGGCTGTTGTAACACAGCAAATTTTGTTTAAAAAAAAGGTTTGTCACTCGACGGGAGTCGACTCTTCTGATTCATTACCTTTGAGACAAATCAGTAATAGGGAAGTTGTCGTTTGTATTTTTATAATCAATTCAAAGTCATCATTGGGCTGTTGAGCAATGAGTGACATCTGTCGACAAGTCTGATGAGAAGAATGAGAGCACTTCCTGTCAGGAGAATAATGGTAGCCCAAGCCAGACTGATACACAGGATAAAGCTCAGACATTTGTTAACCATGTAGATTAACTTTTGGTTGGAGATGAAGACAACCCTCAGCAGCAGCTAGCTCTCCTTTAAGCAGGTAAACGCCTCCCGAGCTGCCCTATTCCACTGAATACACACTTTGGGAGAGATATACAGCGGGGAAAATAAGTATTTGACACATCAGCATTTTCATCAGTAAGGGGATTTCTAAGTGGACTATTGACACAACATTTCCACCAGATGTTGCCATCAAGCCAAATATTGAATTCATACAAACAAATCAGAACATTGAAGTATACAAGTTGGATCATATTAAATAAAGTGCAATGACACAGGGAATAAGTATTGAACACACTTTATTTAATACTTTGTAGAAAAGCCTTTGTTGGTGATTACAGCTTCTAGACGCCTCTTGTATGGATAGACCAGTCGTCTGCATTGCTCAGGAGTGATTCTGGCCCATTCTTCCACACAAACGGTCTTTAAATCGTGAAGGTTCCTTGGGCCTCTTTTATGAACTTTAATCTTCAGTTCTCTCCATAGATTTTCTATGGGATTCAGGTCGGGTGATTGACTGGGCCATTCAAGCAACTTGATTTTCTTTCTTTGAAACCACTTCATTGTTACCTTGGCCTTGTGTTTGGGATCATTGTCTTGCTGAAATGTCCACCCTCTTTTCATTTTTAGCTTCCTGGTAGATGGCAGCAGATTTTTATCCAGAATGTCCCGGTACATCTCTCCATTCATCCTGCCTTCAATAATATGAAGTCTGCCAGTACCCCTTGCTGAAAAGCAGCCCCAAACCATGATGCTACCACCCCCAAACTTAACTGTTGGTATGGTGTTCTTGGGGTGGTGAGCAGTGCCATTCCTTCTCCAAACATGGTGTGTAGAATGGCTGCCAAAAAGTTCAATTTTGCTTTCATCTGACCATACTATAGTCTCCCAATAATCCACAGGCTTCTCCAAATGCTGTTGCGCAAATTTTAACCGAGCCTTGACATGCTTTTTGTTCAGCAATGGAGTCTTGCGTGGTGAGCGTGCATGGATGCCATGGCGGTTCAGTGCATTGCTTATAGTTTTCTTTGAAACAACAGTACCTGCTGATGCAAGGTCTTCCTGAAGTTCTGTCCGAGTGGTTCTTGGCTCTTGGAGAACTCTCCTGATTATTCTTTGGACTCCTCGGACAGGGATCTTGCGTGGAGCACCTGATCGTGGCAGGTTTATGGTGAACTGATGCTCCTTCCATTTCCGGATAATGGCCCCCACAGTGCTCACAGGAACATTCAGCATTCTGGAAATGCACCTATAACCATTCCCATCACAATGCTTTTCAACGATAAGATTACGGAGATCTTGAGAGAGTTCTTTGCTTTTACCCATCATGGAGTCTTTCCTGTGTGCCTTCTGGGTAATGGGGAGCCTTTATAGGCCATCAATTAGGACTGAAGCAGCTGATATCAATTAGTACTGATAGGGGACAGGATTTCTCTATCAATACTGACAGATTTCAGGTGATCTCCTGGCTTTCTATGTCATTTTGCCCCTTGTTATCTTCATGTATTCAATACTTATTCCCTGTGTCATTGCACTTTATTTAATATGATCCAACTTGTACACTTCAATGTTCTGATTTGTTTGTATGAATTCAATATTTGGCTTGATGGCAACATCTGGTGGAAATGTTGTGTCAATAGTCCACTTAGAAATCCCCTTACTGATGAAAATGCTGATGTGTCAAATACTTATTTTCCCCGCTGTATGAGCGGTAATACAATCGGGCTGAAATCTTTAATGAACCATCTGTAAAAATTGGCAAAGCCCAGGAAACGCTGGCGTTGTCAACGGTTGGGAGGCTGGGGCCAGTCCAGAACTGCTTAGACCGCTGGGTCAGTTTTTAAGTTACCTTGTGTGATGAGGAATCCCAGGAACGCCACAGTGTCCACCTGAAACTCGCACTTCTCCGCCTTCACAAACAAGTCAAACAAGCTGCAGTAATCCTTCCAAAGTGACAGCAGCTAGCGCGGGGGAAGCAGAGTCTGCAGAGTCCATAGTTGTGGACTATTCTGTCACAAGGCAGGAAGGACTCAAGCGCAGACCGAAAAGCACAATACAGTTCCTTTTATTTACACACAACACCGGGTTCTTGTATACAGAGGTGAGAGAGGGGAATCCAGAGGGGGGCACAGGGGAGGTCAAGGAATAGGGGCTCTTCACACACGGGTGATTCTTTGCACAGCTCCAAATGCTACACACAAGCGACTTAGCTCGCACAGGGCTCCAAGGAACGGGGAAACCTGCACACAGGAACAAGAGGTCACACCAGTGAAACATGAAGAGGAAACTTAGAACCAAGCGAACGAAGGCTTACTAACGAGATTATTCAATAGTCCAGCGTGGAGAGGTTCCCAGCCACAGCCTTATGTAGTGGATGCTGATAAGGTAATGCACCCCAGGTGCATGATGACTTAACGTAATGACTTAAAGGTTTGAGGGCCAGGGGCAGGAGCCCGCAATGAGATCCACCCAGGCAACGCATGGTGAGCCTGAGAGAGAAAGGAAAACAAGAAAACACATATAGACAACCTGGGCCAGCTGGGCAGACACGGGGACCATGACAGACCCCAAAAGATGAATACTATTTACCCTGACAGGTTTCCTCAGTTCTTAATCTTTTAGTAAATTAAACTGAAGTCTGAATGTCTTGAAAACATTTTCTTAATATGAAAAAGTTTTGGATTTTTAACAACTGTTCAGTAAATGTTTATTGTTCTGGTGTTCTGTAAGAATATAATTTTTAAAAAGGATTCCTTGAGAAACAAGTTCATGGGATTTATAATTAATGAGCTGATTACTTGTATTCTTGTCACTAAACACATGAAATCAAATGTTTCTATTCCTGCGTTACTCTCTAATGTAATGCAGTCAAATAAACAGAAAGACATACTTGAAGATCAAGTAACAGTTTTAAAAAAAACTCACAAACAGCTGCACCAGTGAAAGACACTTTATTTTCTAAAATTCAAAAATGTTTTTATGTCGTGGCCTGTGCAAGTGAAATCAAGCAAAACCTTTTTCTCAGCTACAACCAGGTAAAATGTCTAAGTAGAGGTCTGAAAAACTCGTTTAGGAGTGAAGAAACAGCCTACATAAAAGGAAGGTGAATGAAACTCCACCCCTGACATGATTTATCTGCAACAAACCAGGAAATCTGCTGTTCCTCTTCCTAATTAAAGAGAGATGCACAGACTTTGTAAAAGGAAGGTGTATGAAGCTCTGCCCCTCACATGACTCAATTGAGAAAAACGAGGAAACAGGTTGTTTCTCTTCCTGATTAAAGAGAGACGCAGAGACGATCAGACTGAGCTCAGACCAAACTAGCAGCTTCCTCTGAGTGAGTCCAGCTACAGGAGAGAAAAGTGGAAAACTCCAACACTGCTGCTTCAAGCTGCTGACGCTCCACACACTGAATGTGAGTTTGAGCAAAAACACGACTCAAAGGAAGTTTCAGTGAAGGTGGTAGAGGAGGGAGGGGAGCCAGGACTGACTGTACTTCCTGTCTGCTGTTTTCAGCTTCACTCACAGACTCAATGGCTTCCAGATTAGAGGAGGATCTCTGCTGTCCGGTCTGTCAGGAGGTCTTCAGAGATCCTGTTCTTCTGTCATGTAGCCACAGCTTCTGTAAAGACTGTCTGAATAGATGGTGGAGAGAGAGAATAACACACGAGTGTCCAGTTTGTAAGAAAAGATCAGTTTATGATCCACCTTTAAACCTGGCTTTAAAGAACCTGTGTGAGTCGTTCTTACAGGAGAGAGATCAGAGAGCTTCAGAGGCTCTCTGCAGTCTGCACTCTGAGAAACTCAAACTCTTCTGTCTGGACCATCAGCAGCCAGTGTGTCACATCTGCAGAGACTCAGAAAAACACACCAATCACAGATTCAGACCCATCGATGAAGCTGCACAACAACACAAGAAGGAACTTCAGGAAACTCTGGAGCCCTTAAAGAAGAAGTTAAAGGTTTGTGAAGAAGTTCAAGTGAAGTTTGATCAAACAGCAGAACACATTAAGGTCCAGGCCCGACACACAGAGAGGCAGATTAAGGAGCAGTTTAAGAAGCTTCAGCAGTTTCTAGCAGAGGAAGAGGAGGCCAGGCTGGCTGCACTGAGGGAGGAAGAGGAGCAGAAGAGTGGGATGATGAAGGAGAAGATGGAGGCTCTGAGCAGAGAGATAGCAGCTCTTTCAGACACAGTCAGAGCCACAGAGGAGGAGCTGAGAGCTGAAGACGTCTCATTCCTGCACAACTACAAGGCTGCAGTGGAAAGAGTCCAGCGCTGCCCCCTGCTGGATGATCCACAGCTGCCCTCAGGAGCTCTGATAGACCAGGCCAAACACCTGGGCAACCTGACCTTCAACATCTGGAACAACATGAAGGACATGGTCTCCTGCACTCCTCTCATTCTGGACCCAAACACTGCTCATCCAGAACTCATCCTGTCTGAAGATCTGACCAGTGTGAGACGAGGAGGAGAGAGGCAGCTTCCTGATAATCCAGAGAGGTTTGATTTTTTCCTCCCTGTTCTTGCCTCTGAGGGCTTTAACTCAGGGACTCACAGCTGGGATGTTGATGTTGGAGACAGTACATGGTGGAGACTGGGTGTGTTAGCAGATTCTGTGCAGAGGAAGGGAATCATAACATTTGGATTATGGGCAATATTGTTTAGTCTAAGTAAATACTACACACTCTCACAATCAGCTCTATACACTGCTCTCCCAATTGCGAAGAGGCTCCAGAGGATCAGAGTGAATCTGGACTGGAACAGAGGAAAGCTGTCGTTCTCTGATCCTGATACTAACACACACATACACACCTTCACACACACTTTCACTCACAGGATGTTTCCATTTATTGAAACTGATGGTAAAATGAAGGTGTTGCCAATGAAGGTGTCAATTGAGATGATTTAGTTTGCTGGGATATGGACTGACATGTGTTGAATGGGAGGAGCAGTTTGTTGTTGTCTTCTTGTCTGTTTATGACAACAATAAATATGTTGTTGAAACAATGATTCATGTTTAACTCCATATATGAAATGTTTCTGATCTTTGAATTCTGTTTGATTAAAGACTTTCTTCATGACACAAATGAGATTTCAGTGTATTAATAGAACTAAATAAGCTCAGAGTTGAAAGGCTGGAGTATTATGTACGTGCTTCACTGTCAGGATCTTCAGCGGGATTCAAAGTCATGAGATAAATTAGTGTAGAGAAAGTCATCTGAGCTTTATTTTGTATCAAAGCAGTGTGTGTCGTCCAGCCAGAGGAATATCTCCGACTGCTTCACATGGAAACATCAGCAGGAAGTTTGTAATGACTGAGCTTGTTTAATCAGCTCGTTTTTCCTTCGTTTACAGTAGAAGAAGAACTGAAAGTGTGTGTGGATTCAGAGCGCTCGTTGTCAGTACAAATAAAGGAGGGGAAGAGATTTAAAGGGGCAAAGCGCAGTTTTTAGAGCCTTAAAGAGAAATCACATTTCCAGTCTGAATCCTGTAAACTTGACATGATTATCCAACATGAACCTGCATTCATAATCCCTTCATGTGTGCTCTAATTCAACATCTGAGGAGAAAATCAATGTTTTCACCCTGTTGACAGTGTCATACTCAACAATCAGGCAAAAAAAGCAAGTCTTTACAAATAAAGTTGCTCCACCATTTTCCTTCATGCTTTCCAACCACTGTGAGATTTTCAGCTGTGAACACGTTATCACCAGTAGTGAATATATGGTTTCTCTGTAACCTTGGTTCTCTGAGTGAGAGATTATCTCCCCAATCATTTATATATGCCATGTCACGGTCCTGGGTCATTTTGATCTAACTTTCTTAGTTTTATGTTTTTAGTTCATACATTATTCTGTGGTTCCTAGGTGGTTATGTTTAGTTTATTGGATTACCCCTTGTGTCTCTGGCCTTTGTGTCTCCTTATGTGTCTGAGTTTTTATTGTGGTGTGAGTTCTTGTGCCGTGGTTCCCTTAGTTTTTTTATTCTGTTGTTTTCCATGTTTCTCTCCACTCACACATCATGTTTCCTGTTTTATTTTGAAAGTCCATGTCTTTTGTCAGTGTATGTAGCTTGGTGTTTCATCATACTCATTTGGTTCAGATGTGTCTTCCTCCTGTGTGTAGTTCCCTCATTTCCTTCTGTGTATTTATAGGCTGTGGCTGTATCCCAGTTCAGGGTTTGCAGCCTTAAAGTACGCAGGCTCAACAGTCCTCAATTGCCGTATACTCAAAGACCGCTAAGGCCAGAAGTGTGAGGCTTTTAGGCTTGTGAAATGGGACGGTCTAGCCTCCGTCGCGCTGCCTTTCATAGTGTGTAACTTGAAGGCCCTGAGTACTTTCTCCCACACTGAAAACACTGGAATGATAAAATTATTTGAACATCACCTAATAAGACTGATTCAGGACAGACAATTAGTTATTCTAAACTTTTCTAGCAGTCCTTCACAAACAGGGAACAGTCTGTCTATTCTCTCCATCTGTCAGCTGCTGTTGGCTCTTCCTCCTCCTCTTCCTCACACACTGGTGAGTTTGTCCTGGTGGATCATCAGGGCTGCAAAGCCTCACAGATGATGTGCAGCAGTGGGTCCCTCAGTCTGTCCTCACTCTGGACACTTGCAGTCGTCACACATGGAAATCAAATGTGTGATAAGCTGCAGGATTCAAACACAAGTGTAACTTATAAACACATGTTCATACTTTTATTCCACAATCAGAGAGAAAGAAACAGAGAGAGAGTGCAGGACAGACAGACGGGTGACAGTCTCAGGTGTACACACTGCTACAAACAGCACAAGAGAAGGAGGATTTAGTGTTTGTGTTATTACGAGTGCTAAACAAGAAGAGTTCCCAGATGGTACAGTGGACACATGTGTGACTGCTGTGATTAAAGCATCTTTCTTTCAGCTTAACGAGTGAACCGTCAGCTCGTTCAAAACGAAAACCATACATGATTTCAAACATTTTTTACAAATAAATAACTGCAAAGTGGGGTGTGCGTAATTATTTAGCCCCCTTAGTCGTGATTTTCGTTCCACTTCTCACGTGTACACCACTTTGTGTTGGTCTTTCACGTGGCATTCCAATAAAATTTATTCATGTTTGTGGCTGTAATGTGACAAAATGTGGAAAAGTTCAAGGTGGCTTAAATACTTTTACAAGCCACTGTATTAAAAAACAATTAATTTCTCGAACCTTTTCAACACAGTCCTGTCTGGTGACATCTGGTGGCCAAAAATATGAAGAGCAGCTTGAATCTACAAAATAAAACAAACTGCTTCATTACGATTACCTGCTTTACAGAGTGGAGTTCACAATTCTGTGGGCCAACATTGTCTTGCTGTGAGCATGTTTTTTTTTTTGAGGTGAAAAAATTGTTGTTTATTTCTATAATAAATAATTTTGATCAACAAACTTTCCTTATTTAAACAATTTGCCATGGTGTGTTCTTTCTTTACTTGTGAATTTTTGATGTTTGCAAAACATTATATTAAAAAAAATACATATAATATGCACATAATAATGTACAACACATTATGGTGTATGCTTCTGCTGTGATGTCCTGCCGCCATGTACTTTTGCAATTAATCACTCGACAGCTGAACAGGTTGTAACAGTCACAGTGGTATAGTGTCTCTTTAAGACAACCCAAGTCGAGGGTTAATGTTGTCATCGGTATGCACCACTGCTCTCTATGTGATTGTGCGGTGTCGCTACCCAATCCGTACCAGAAACCCGATCGGTACCCCGCATGCGCATGTGCAAATCTTACGTGACTTCCTCTCTTTGCCAACATTGCGACATTCAATATATTTGAATGACATGGTTAGCGCCCAGTTAGCTCCTAGCATTTCTCAACAGCTCTGCCTCCTTTTCGATACCGGGACATTTAAACAATGGATAATCCATATACAAACAAATTCATGCTTTTCTCCTCAACAGAGAGCGTTCCCCGATTGAACAACAGCGCCGTAAAATAAGAAGAATGGCGCCTAATTAAAGAGTTAATAATACAGACTTTGTAATATGTCACGTGAAGATTCATCAGCCAGATGAAGTATTTACTGATAATTGACAGTGAAAGTGGACATCATCATCACTATTCCAATCAATCCTCTCCACACAGACAAGCATAAACACACTCGACTATCTCTAAATCAAATTTAACACACGTTTGTAATGACGCTAATTCAGTTTACAATAGGGTTCATTCGCTCAGTCAGCGGGTGGCAGTATCCTCTTACACTGGAGAATAAACTGCCATTAAACGAACAGAGGAAAGCATTTGCTGCTCTTGGGGACCAGTGCAGTAACTGGTTGGAGAAAATCATTGCTATGGGGGCTGATGATGCTGCTGTTAATTTGGCAGCAGGGGGTGTCATAGCCCTTCTGCAGCAGGAGGCAGGTGACCACATTTTGCCATTTCACTGTATGCCTCACAGGTAAGACTAGAAATGACTGACACTCTAAAGTCACTGTGGGTTAATTTCTTTTATAGAGCAGATATATCTACATTTAAAAGTTTACTATCTTTTCAGATTGGAATAGTTGTCAGAGGGACATTCCAATGATCAGGCAGTTGTATGACCTTCTCCATTTACTTTGGAAGACGTATCATTTCAGCCCAAAATCAATGAGAGAGCTCAGGGTCATTGGGGCTGACTTGGGAGTAAATGTGCTGGTGCCCAGTGGGGTGAAGGGAACAAGGTGGCTCCCACATGTTTCAAGGGCTCTGGAGACCTTTCTGAAACCAGGGCAGTTCACTACTGTGTACC
Organism: Simochromis diagramma; assembly: GCF_900408965.1. NCBI lineage: Eukaryota > Metazoa > Chordata > Actinopteri > Cichliformes > Cichlidae > Simochromis > Simochromis diagramma. The sequence continues at coordinate 1,666 of NW_024386933.1, read as the reverse complement.
ACCACATAGACTATTTGGCAGGTTCCTCTGCCAATGCAGACATTGCAGGCCAAGCTACGAAAGTCAGTGAATTATTTCTAAATATTCTTTTTATTTCAGCAAATTACGCAATTGTTATTGACTTTATATTTTTTAAGAATGTAGTTCATCAATGTTTTAGGTGACTAATTTTATTGTTGTAACATACAGGTTAAGAAATCAATGGAAGATGCCACTTTTGTGGTCATCTTCAACTTTTTTAAAAATACAGCACTGTTATATGCAAACAGGTCGTTTGCAGCCTGGAACAACTGCTGGTGACCACAGAGGTAATGGTCGCAGGACCCAAGCCTCATGGACGACTGTCAGAGTTCCTGACTGAATGAGGCTGCAGAGGAGGCAGCAGGATAAAGAGGGTGAAATGGCAGTCTACAAATTCCAGGTAGGAATATTAGGGCTGGGCCATATTATACCGTTCACGGTAATACCTGTACAATGTTAGGCAACAATAAGAAAATGAAATATCGCAATAGCATATGGGTAAAATGCGCATGCGCAGTGCTTTTGTTTTCATATGCACATGGCCAAAAAAGCATGGCGGCAACGGAGCATGAGAAGGGGGAAAGCAGATTGTTGAGTGAAACGGATGAACCAGAATTGGTTTTTAAAAATGGAGGACTGTAATGGAGGACTCTCCATAAGATATCGAGTTGTTCAGATATTGAAATGTTCAGAGCCTTTGACACTTTGAGGAACTTTTTAATTTAGATTTTGTTTTAATTTAATATATCTTGAGATGTTTTAAATTTGTTTAATGTTGAAATTTTAGCTCAGTGAAGCACTTTAAGCACAAGCATGTTTAAGTAATCTTTCTTGTAGAACTTTGCGACAATAAAGAGCTTTGTGGTGAAAGGTTGTTAGTTAATCATTTACAAATCAATATTTACAAATCAAAAAAAACGTGAACATGTAAAACTGCGGTGTTAAGCAATGCAGTCAAAAAATTTGGGTACGCCTAACTTTTGTGCTGGTGCGCCTAAAAATAAAATATAGGCGCACCAGTGCAACCATGGCAAAAAGTTAGTCTAGAGCCCTGAATCAGCTGGAAAGTGATCATCGAACTGGGGAGGATAACGAACTGGAAAAGTTGTACATTATGGTCTCCTCTATTTCCTCGACCCAAAAACGAAATGTGGTCTCCGCCCACTCAAGCAGCTTAAACTGGTTGTCTGCTCAAGTATTACCACGATCATCCTACAGCCGGACATCTGGGCATTGCAAAAACGCTGGCATGCTTGCGTCTCAAATTCTTGGGCCACACATGAACTCTGATGTGCAAAAGTATGTGTCCTCGTGTTGTTCATGTCAAACCACTAAGCCAACTCAAAGAAAAACAGCAGGCCTTATGGTCGCTATCCAGCCACAAAGACTAGGGGAGTACGCAAGGGTGGACTATGTTGGCCCACTGCCCCCGCACACAAAGAGGGAATGCCTTATATCCTTGCTTTTGTGGACTATTTCTCAAATGGATCAAGGTTAGTGCTGTGAGAGAAGCCAACTGCCTCAAGTTGCTGCAAATAAGTTCATTACTGACATTTTTTCTCGACATGGTTCTTCCTCCTAACTTATTTCTGATAGGGGAACACCTTTTGTCAGTGAACTCTTGAGCATGTTTTGTTGACTCTTG